>NW_003852691.1:335807-351017 GCF_000181295.1 Otolemur garnettii
CTTGACTATCTTAGGCACTCAGTGACAACTGGAGAATGTTCCACCTGAGGACAATTTGGGCCAGAGAAAAACCCGAGAGCATCAGAGATTCTCCGTCAACCACCAGTTAATTTGCCCAAATCGAGAGATCCAAACCTGTTGACCTGGTCAGTACTCACTCCCTGGTTGGAAGGATCGCAAGGTTTCTAGCAACTAATTAATAGGAGTCTATTAGTGGTATAAGTGTGGGTCATTCTGATGCTCTGAGGAGTCAGAAAGGCCGTTTCACTGGATAATCTGGAGTAAGGAGGTTGATGTCTCTTTCCCCTCCTTACTCACCCTTAGCCGCTGGACTCTGGTAACCTCAGTCTCAGTTAACCCCACCAATAGTTTCTGTTGACCCAGACTCTGTAACCCAGTCCTATCCAATGGGCGAGTGAGTCAGGGTTTTGTGTCTACCAGAGTCCAGGTAAAGTCAATGAGTTCATCAGGGTTTTGTGCCTGACAGAGTCCTAGTAATGTCAATGCCTCCTCCACTTGGTGACTACTCTTTGTGGCCAGCCAGCAGGAATAGTTGAAGCCTATCAGCCTCAGGCACTCACTGGGAGCTGTAGAATATCCCACTTTGGTTCAGTCTAAGCCTGGAATTTGTTTTCTTGAAGTCGTGGTTTGCCTCGGTGGGGAGGATGTGTGATTATCTATCTCTTCTCTCAGTTCAGCTCTCTACCTTCAGCTTTGTTTGGTTCTTCTGGTAGTTCTCTCTCCTTGAACTGACGTTTATGTTGAAAGCTAGCTCTAGTTGGCTCTCAACTGCTATTCCTCCAAATTCTTATTGAATGTGAAAATCTTAGTTAGGGTATGTAGACAACCCGGAAATTTAGCAAAGTACAAAATACATTGAAACAAGGCAGACAAATAAACAGACTAAAATTCTACCAGACATATAAGCACTCCAATGCCCAGACACTCAGCCACATGTAAACAAACAGACAAAGAAGTAAACAGAGCAACAGACAAACCAGTCAACTAACAGATCAAAAATGAAAGAAGGGAGAAAGGAAAAGGAAAAAAAATAGTGATAATAAAAGATAACCACAGAAATGTTGGTCATAAAATGGTAGAGCAAACAAATAGGAAAGCAAACAATCCAAGAAGAGAAAGTATCAAAATATATATATAATAAAAAGTAAAAAAGTAAAAATTAAAAAAGAAAAAAAAAAAAAGGAAAAGGAGGGCACCACTAGGAAAATTACTTTTTTTGTGTGTGTATATACAAACAAGTCTCTTTTTCAAAGCGGTGCGGTTCCAGTTTAAAAATATATATATAATTATGCTGTAGTATATTTTCTAGACAACAGGTGGCGCTGTGAGTGGTCCCTACGCTAATACCGAAAATAGGGGAAAAGAGGGAAAAAGAATAACAATTATATATATATGGAGAATCTTTGCTGGCAGGATGCCAGATTCTCCCTACAATAGTCCCCGCAGAGTGTTGGGCATCTTGGATTAACTTCAGATGCCAGATAGCTCACTGCAGATCAAATTGAGTTCTCCTCACTTCTGGAGGTGTTATGGAGACGCTATTTTGGAGGTTTTACTTTACCTCTGGTTCCTGTCTGGCCGCCCGCTCCTATCTGTCCTCCGAATTTGGGACACAAGTTTGCACTTCGCCAGACGTTCTCTCAACTCCTAATTTCCCCTCCAACAGAAAACCGTTGTGGTCTGAGGGAAAAAAGCTGGGGCCGCCCCTTTTGCGGTCCGTGTTCAGTTTGTTTCCAGAGTGGGAGGGGCTACAGCCACAGCCGCTGCTGCCGCAGCCGCTGCAGCTGCCCGTCATGGCAGGATGTTCAAAAGATTTTTCAGTGTTTGTAGGAACGGAACCGATTCCCTGCACTCAACTCCTGGTTTCCTCTCAAACAAATTTGTGTGGTCCGAGGGGGAAGAGCTAGAGGGCTCCTTTTGCCCTCGGAATTTACTTTGTTTCTGATGGGGGAGGGGCTATAACTGCTGATGCTGCAGCACGTTCAAAAGACTCTTCAGTGATTGCAGGACGGGAACCAATTCACCCT
Organism: Otolemur garnettii; assembly: GCF_000181295.1. Classification (NCBI taxonomy): domain Eukaryota; kingdom Metazoa; phylum Chordata; class Mammalia; order Primates; family Galagidae; genus Otolemur; species Otolemur garnettii. The sequence goes on from NW_003852691.1 coordinate 337,856, forward strand.
GCCGGTCGCCGAGTCAGTGCAGCTCCACAGAGACTTCCAAAATTATAGGATGGATCAGTTCCCAAGCAGAGTCCCTTCCCCTTGAGTTTCTGTCCGAATGCCTGGATCCCTGACACCCCAAACTGGGTCCGAATGTCTCCCATTTATGGCCACCAAATTCTGCCCGGGAATCCATGCCTCACCACACTCTCCGCAAGAGACGCAGACTCCCCGTGAATTGGGCACAGGAGCCTTTCATGGGGGAGGGATTGGTTTCTGTCTCTCAGGAAGTAAGCCGCGGATCTGGCGCCGCAGGGTGCAAGCCATGGACCTGGCGCCGCAGGGCGCAGATGGCGCCCTTTCAGCTGCTGCCCTGAGTTTTTCTGGCTGACACTGTAGTTCTAGGCTACACTTCCAATCCAGCAATTCACCTTTTTGCTGCTCACCCTGCGCTGCTTATCCGCGCAATTACTCCATGCAGAAGAGATTCAATAAGCCCACTCTCACCTGAAACCACCAGGAGAGTTGACTCAGGGATGCATCTCCTCCGCCATCTTGCTCTGCCTCCCTACAATTTATTGATCCATTCATGGATCGATGGGCACTTAGGCTTCTTGCATGACCTAGCAATTATGAATTGGGCTGCAATAAACATTCTGGTACAAATATCTTTGTTGTAATGTGCTTTTTGGACTTCTGGATATATACCTAGTAGAGGAATTGTAGGATCAAAAGCCAGGTCTATTTTTAGTTCTCTAAGTGTTCTCCAAACATCTTTCCAAAAGGGACATATTAGTTCACATTCCTACCAGCAGTGTAGAAGTGTTCCCTTTTCTCCACATCCACACCAGCATCTCTGGTTATAAGATTTTGTCATGTGGACTAATCTCACTAGAGTTAGGGAAGGTGGGATGGAGGTTGATTGGTGGGACCACAACTATGGTCCATCTTACAAGGGTACGTGTGAATATTTCTAAATGTAGAATATAAATGTCTTAACACAATAACTAAGAAAATGCCATGAAGGCTATGTTAACCAGTTTGGTAAAAATATTTCAAATTGTATATAAAACCAGCACACTGTACTCCCTTCCCCCCAAAAAGGAAATGTCCCTTCTATACCAATTTTCTTAAGTGTTCTGATCATGAAGGGATGCTGGATATTATCAAAATCTTTTTCTGCATCAATTGAGAGAATCATATTGTCTTTGTTTTTAAATTTGTTTATGTGATGAATTATATTTATAGATTTATGCATGTTGAACCAGCCTTGAGACCCTGGGATAAAACCCACTTGGTCGTGATATTTGATGTGTTGCTGGATTCTGTTGTTAGGATCTTGTTGAATATTTTCACATCAGTATTCATTAGTGATGTTGGTCTATAATTTTCTATTCTTGTAGGGGCTTTTCCTGCTTTGGGGATCAAGGTGATGTTTGCTTCATAGAATTTGTTGGGTAGTATTCCTTCTTTTTCCATATTTTGGAAATGGTTAGGTAATATAGGTACTATTTCCTCTTTAAAGGTTTAGTAGAATTCTGACATGAAGCCATCTGCTCCTGTGATTTTCTTTTAAGGGAGGTTTTGGATGGAAGTATTTCGGATTGCATGTGAAAACCCCACACTGTACCCCAGAAGTGCATTGATGTACATAGTTACCATTCAATAAAAAAAAATTTTTTAAAAAAGGGAGATTTTGTATAGCTGATGCTATTTCAGAACTTGATATAGGCCTGTTCATGGTTTCCATTTCCTTCTGGCTAAGTTTTGGGAGGTAGTGTGCTTCCATGTATTGGTCAATTGCCTTCAGATTTTTATATTTCAGAGAATAAGGTTTCTTGTAATATTAATTAAGGACTTTCTGAATTTCTGAGGGGTCTGTTGTTATTTCATCATTACCATTTCTGATTGATGAAATTAGAGACTTTACTCTTTTTTTTCTTGGTTAGGATTGCCAAAGATTTATCTATTTTATTAGCCTTTTCAAAAAACCAACTTCTGTGATCTGTTGTATAATCCTTTTGTTTTCAATTACATTTAAGTCTGCTCTAAAATTGGTCATTTCTTTTCTTCTGCTGGGTTTGGGATTGGAATTTTCTTCCTTTTCCAATTGCTTGAATGTCCCATTAAGTTGTTTACTTCCTATCTATCCATTCTCTTGAGGAAGGCTTGCAGTGCTATAAATTTCCCTCTGAGGACTGCCTTTGCACTATCCCAGAGGTTCTGATAATTTATGTCTTAATTATTGTTTAGTTCCAAAAATTTGGTAATTTCCTTCTTGATCTCATCTCTGACCCAGCTATCATTCAGCATAAGTTATTTAGCTTCCATGTTTTTGTACGAGTATGCATATTCCTGTTGTTATGGAGTTCAACTTGTATTCCATCGTGGTCTGAGAAGACACAAGGAATAATGTCTATTCTTTTAAATTTGCTGAGGTTAGGCTTGTGACCTAAGTTGTGCTCAATTTAGCAATATATTCTGTGGGCTGAATAAAAATGTGTATTGAGTTTTGTTAGGATGAAATGTTATGTACATGTCTGCTAAATCCAAGTGTTCAATGGTTAAGTTTAAATCTAAAATTTTTTGCTAAGCTTCTTATTGGAGGATCTATCCAACACTGACAAAGGAGTGTTAAAATCTCCAAGTACAATGGAGCTGGAAGAAATCAAGTTGGTCACGCCTGTTAGAGTGTCTCATATATTGTGATGTATTCTGGTTGGGTGCATAAATATTAATAATTGAAATCTCATCATAGTGAGTATTACCCTTAACACATATGAAGTGACTATCCTTATCCTTGCTTACTTTTGTTGATTTAAAACCTATTGTATCTGTGAATAAAATTGCAACACCTGCTTTTTTCTGCTTTCCATTTGCCTGGAATATAGATGAGCAGCCTTTCATCCTGACTCTATTTTTATCTTTTAAGGTAAGATGAGATTCTTGTATGCAGCAGATATCTGGCCTGAGTTTTTGTATCCAGTCAGCCAACCTGTGCCTCTTTAGGGGACAATTTAAGCCATTCATATTAATTGAGAATATTGATAAGCCTGGTAAAATTTTGGGTATTGAGGTTTTTTGAAAGTTCAGTGGACATTTTTAATCCTTTCACCACTGTGGGAGTTACAATTTGATCAAAAGTTTCTGAGTGAGTTTACTTTTGTGGTGGTGGATTGCACTGGTCATTATGGAGTGCTGGTTTAGTTATGGCAAATTTCTTCAATGTGTGAATTTCATTAAAGTATTTAATTTCTCCATCATAAATGAAACTCAGTTTAGCTGGATACAGGATCCTGGGTTGAAAGTTATTTTGTTTTAGGAGATGAAAATTCAGTGACCACCCTCTTCTAGCTTGAAAGGTTTCAGCAGAGAGATCTGCAGTCATTCTAATATTCTTCCCCTTTAACGATATGGTTTTCCTACATCTGGCTCCTTTCAGAATTTTATCCTTCATATTAACTTTAGTGAAGTTAATTATTATATGTCTGGGGGATGTCCTACTTGGGTTGAGTCATGCTCGAGTTCTGAAAGTGTCTGCATTCTGAATTTCAGAATCTTCTGGCATATCTGGAAAGATATATTTCATAATTTCATGAAGAAGAGCGTTGGGTGGCACCTGTGGCTTAAAGGAGTGGGGGGAGCCAGCCGCATTTGCCAGATGTGGTGGGTTCAAACCCAACCTCAGCCAAAACTTGCAAAAAAAAAAAAATGAATGAAAGAAAAGGAAAAGAGAAGGGCCTCGGTATTTTGTTAAGCAACTTCGTCATCTTCAGGGATTCCTATAAGGTGAATATTATTTGAATATTATTTTTCTTCAAATTATCCCTGAGCCATCTGAGAGAATGATCCATTTTTGCTCTCCATTTCTTCTTCTTTCAGGGCTTGCGCGCATTCAAAAGCTTTTTCTTCAATGTCAGAGATCCTTTCTTATGCCTGCTCCATTCTGTTACATAGGGATTCTACTGTATTTTTCAGATCTTTGAGGGCTGCAAGTTCTTGCCTCAATGTGTAAAAATCTTTGGTGATTTTATCATTGAATTCATTGAATTCTTGAAAGAACTTTTGAAATGTTCCTTGAATTTCTAATTCAAACTTTGCCTCTATTCTATTAATCTTATTTGTAATCCAAATTCTGAATTCCATCTGAAATCTCAGCCATCTGTTTATGAATATATCTGCCATATCCTTCCTTTTGGGGTTTGATCTACTTTGGTTATTCATGTTACCAGAATTTGTCTGTTGATTCCACCCCATGCTTATTTTATACTGTTTGGCTAGATGAGAATACAAGGAGAAGTTTGCTTGGGGACTCCAATAGTAGTGATTAACTAGCCCTTTGCCTAGAAGCCGGAACTGGTGTCTATACCTTTTCCCCTAGAGCTTTGCCATGACCTGTACAGTACTACAGGCTGAGAAACTGTGGGCCTGCTTGGTGTGGTGGGGCTAAGTGGCTCTGTCTTGTTTTCAGCTGGTTTCTTTCCTACCCTAGTTAATCAGTTACTCTGGGTTGAAGTCTCAGCTGTGAAGAAATACCAGCAATTAAGTCACCCTTTCCCACACAGGCAGCAATTGGAAAAGGAAAATCAAACCTTCCCACAACCACACAAACAGGGTACCACTTTGGATAGTCCTCGGGTGATTGGCAAGTTCTAGAGGTCCAAATCAATTGTCCCAGTCAGCACTGGTTTCAGGTGGGAGAGTTCAAAAGGTCTCTGGCAACTAGATAGCAGGGGTCTGCTGGAAGCTCAATTAGGACTTGCTCCAGTGCTCCGTGAGGTCAGAAGGATCCACCCAGCAAATAAATTACTCTGGGAAGGTTGATGCCTCCTTCCCCACCTTGCATGTCTGTCACACCCAGTCACTGGTAACCCCACAGGTCTGTGACCCAGGTCCCTCCAATGAGCAGATGCTCCAGGGGTTCACGACTGCCTGTGTCACAGGTAGATCTGTGTATCCTGAGCCAGGTCACCGCTCTCTACCACTATCCAGCAGGGGGAAGTGAGACCCAACTACCTCAGGTGCTTAATGGAGGCTGAGGCGGTTCACTCAGCTCCAGCCCCACTGCTGATTCAAGTTGCTGGCAGAGCAGGACAGAACAACTTCACAGAATGTGTTTCTGTCCTGGCTATATTTCCCTGCAGATCAGATGCTGCTAGAGTTGACAGAAACTGCAACTGAGCCCCAGGCAGTGGCAAGCAGTTACAGCTCACACTTAGCTGTCAGTTCCAGCTGCTGCCTTCTTGCCTTTGCTCAGCTATGATCCCCTAAGGGCCAGGTGTGACATAGGCTCAGTAAAGAAGTCCTCTGGCTCAGCCCTGCCCTGGGAGTCTGCCGGCTCTGAGTGGGCGTATTCTAGTCCCCGCGCTCTGCCCAGGCCACTACCACCCGAGGGCTTCCCTTTACTCATGGGCCCTGTGCTTCAGTCTTAGATCCGTTCCACCAGTGGCTGCCACCAGAGAAGATGCCCAGCTTTGTCTGGGTGCCCAGAGAGGCAGGGTGTGTCTGTCCGGAATAGCCCCAGGGGTGTGAGCCTTATTTTTCCCACTGCAGCTGCTGCTCTGAGCCTTGGGCACCACCCCTCCTTATATGGTTCCCTCTCAGCTGACCTTCTCTCCTTACTCCTGTGTTGCAGAATCAGCATAGACAAGCAATATCCCCTGCCCCATCCACACCTCTCAAGAAAATGCCCAATAATCTGGACTCCATGGGGGACAGGTTTCCAGATGTTGGGGTGAGAGTGGAGGGGGGTTCTGAGAGTTCAGAATTGCAGGTGGAGAATATATAGAGTTTTATGCTTAGCAGGAGAGTGTCATGGCACCCTAGTAGGGGTTAGGTCCAGTTTTTAGAGGGCGTCCCCTGTGGGATAGAATGGGAGGACATTTGAACTCTGCTCACTTGTTTGTATGGAGTATTCTACAAGCCCCTCTTGTAGGGGAGGGGATTCCCATCTGCTTGGCAATGTATTTTGTACCTTTTCTTTGTATTCTTGGGGTCATAGCTCATCTCAGCAGGGTTTATGTGCATTCTTCAAACTTCTCTCTTGGCTCAGCTCCAAACCATGGGCTTACTTGCTAACCTTATGTCTTTTAACTCTCCTTCTGGTTGGGAGCCTCTGTGGAAAACTGGCTGCAGTCCGCCATCTTGCCTCCACCCTGGAAGTTGGCATTTGATCAAAAGTTTCTGAGTGAGTTCACTTTGGCGGTAGAAGATTGTGTTAGTCATTATGGAGGACAGGTCTGAGAATATCCTGGGGAGCTGGTTTAGTTATGAAAAAATTCTTCAACATGTGAATGTCATTAAAGTATTTAATTTCTCCATCATAAATGAAACTCAGATTAGTTGGATAGAGGATTCTTGTTTAAAAGTTATTTTGTTTAGGAGGTTAACGGTCTATGACTACCCTCTTCTAGCTTGAAAGCTTTCAGCAGAGAGATGTGCAATCATCCTAATATTCTTCCCTTTATAGGCTATGGTTTTATTATATCTGGCTGCTTGTAGAATTTTCTCCTTCATATTAACTTTGGGGAAGTCATTTATAATGTGTCTGGGAGATGCTTTATTTGGGTTGAGTCATGCTGGTGTTCTGAAACTGTCTGCACTCTGAATTTCAGAATCTCTTGCCATGTTTGGGAAGTTCTATTCCTTTAGCTCTTTGAGTAGAGCATCTAGGCCTTTTGAAGCAACCTTATCAACTTCAGAATTCCTATAAGGCAAATATTAGTTTTCTTTGAATTATCCCAGAGCTCTCTGAGAGAATAATCCATTTTTGCTCTCCACTTCTCTTCTTCTTTGAGCTTTTGGAAGCATTCAAAAGTTTTGTCTTCAATGTCAGAAATCCTCTCTTCTGCCTGTCCCATTCTGTTACTGAGGGATTCTACTGTATTTCTCAGATCTTTGAGGGCTGCAAGTTTTTGCCTCAATGTGTCAAAATCTTTGGTGATTTTGTCTCTGAATTTATTGAGACAATAAATTAAGAAGACAATGTTTGGAATATTCTTTGAATTTCTAATTCCAACATTACCTCCATTCTGTTAATCTTATTTGAAATCCAAATTCTGAATTTGATTTCTGACATCTCAGCCATTTGTTTATGAATGGGATCTTCTGTTGTGTCTGCCTTGTCATTTCTTGGGGGAGTTGATCTACTCTGATTATTCATGTTGCCAGAGTTTTTCTGCTGATTCCACCCCACAATTATTTTTCACCATTTGGCTAGATGAGTAGGTGAGGTCAAATTGGGCTTGGGGCTCATGGAATAGTGATTAACCAGCCCTTTGCCCAAGAACTGGGACTGGTGACTGCAGCTTTTCCCCTACAGCTCTGCAAGAGACCTGTACAGTACTATGGCCTGAAGCACTGGTGACCTGCTTGGTGTGGTGGGCCTAAGTGGCTCTATCTTGTTTTCAGATGGTCTCTGTCCAATCCTCGTGAATAAGTAACTCTGGGTTGAAGTCTCAGGTCTGGGGGAATACCAGCAACTGAGACACCCTGTCCCCCATGTGCAACAAATGTAAATGGAAAATCAAACCTTTCCACAACAACAGAATCAGGGTACCACCTTAGATATTCCTCAGGTGATCAGCCCAGTTCAAGAGTTCCAAATCAATTGTTGCAGTTTGCACCCATTCTGAAGTGGAAGAGTTCAAAAGGTTTACAGCAACTAGATAGCAGATGTCTGCTGGCAGCTTGAGAATGACTCGCTCCACTGCTCCATGGAGTCAGAAGGGCCTATCCAGAAAATGAATTAGTCTAGGAAGGTTGATGTCTCCTTCCCCACCTTGCACCTCTGTCACATCCAGTCACTGGTAACCCCACATGGCTGTGACCCAGTTCCCTCCAATGAGCAGATGCTCCAAGGCTTTGTGCCTGCCTGAGTCACAGGGATATCTATGTCTCCTCAGCCAGGCTACCACACTCTGCCACCAGCTGGCAGGAGGAGCTGAAGCCTGACAACTTCATGTGCTTAATGGAAGCTGAGGAGTTCAACTCAGTTCCAACCCTGCTCCAGATTGATGTTGCTGCTACTTATATTCTCACAGAATTTGCATTTCTGTCCCGACTATATTTCCCCGTGGGTCAGGCATTGTTTGAGTTCACAGAAACTGTGACTCAGCACTGCCCTGTACTGCTGTTGCACCAATTCTCATGGACCTGGCATCTCACTCTCTGCTACACTCTGTGTTGGGGTGGGTACAGTTAGAGCTCACAAATGGCTCTCAGTTCCTGCCCCTCCTTGCACTTGTGCTGCTGCCATGCCTGCTCTTGTCTCAGCTATGCTCCCCTGGGGGCTGGTTGCATCTTGGGCTTTGAAAAGCAGCAATTCTCACTCATTCCTGCCCTGGGAATATGTCACCTCTTTGCACATGTGGATTCTATTCTCCATTCCCACTGCACCCCACCTGGGAAGGTACTGCCTCAGCCATACCCTTTGCTCACAGGGCCTGTGTTTCCATTCCAGAATGTTCCACCAGTGGCTGCCAGCAGAGTAGAGGCCCAGGTCCCTCTGGTTGCTAAGAGAGGGAGGAAGTCTCTCTCAAAAATATCCCCAGGGAGGTGAGCCCTATTGTTCCTGCCACTGATGCTGGTGCACTGTGCCACAGGGCACTGCTTCTACATCTCCTTCACTCCATAGTCCCTGCTCCACACCCGTGCCCCAAAACCAGCACAGACTTGCCACAGCCTAAGCCCCATCCCCTTCTCTTGATAAAATGCCCAAGAACCTTGACTCCAGGAAGGACAGGGTTCCAGACCTAGGGGTGGGAGTGGAGGAGAGTGCTGGGTGTTCAGAATTGCAGGTAGAGGCTATGTTCAGTTTTACGCCTGGTGGGAGAGTGCCATGGCATACTAGAGGGTCTTCTCTGGGGAAGCAGTTCTGGGTTTTAGAGGGTCTATCTTGTGAGATAACATAGGGGGAGATCTGAACTCTGCTTGCTTGTTTGTAGAAAGCATACTGTGAGCACTTCTAATGGGGGAGGGGACTCCTGTCTGCTTGGTGATGGATTTTCTACCTATTATTTGTTTCCTTAGGGTGACAGCTTGCCTCAATAGGGGTGATATGTGCTCTGCAACCTGTTTTGGCTCAGCTCCAATCTGTGAGCTTACTTTCTAAACTTCTGTCCTTTAACACTCCTTCTGGGTGGGAGCCGGTGTTGAAAGCTGGCTCCCATCAGCCGTCTTGTCTCTTCCCTGTTAACCTTCTTAAACAAAAGAATTTACAACCCAGAATTCAATAGGCTGCTAAGCTAAGCTTTAAAATTGATGGAAAAATCAAATCTTTTACCAATATCCAAAATTTCCTCAAGAAGACTGGCTCTAGAGGAAATAATTTGACCTATTCTCAGCATTGAACATCACAATGGACCACTAGGAAAGTAAACACCCAGAACATAAAGGGAAAAACCTAGCTTTCACAATGGCACAAAGGATAAAACTAAACAAAGGATTTTTAAGAAATAAGACAAAAAGAATTCCAAATACTTCCCCGTTTTCTCAGTAAATGTTAATGGCTTGAATTCACCACTGAAGAGACACAGCCTGGCTGACTGGATAAACCTGCGCAAGCCATCTATATTCTGTCTCCAAGAAATGCACCTAGCTTCAAAGGACAAAATGAGATTCAAGGTAAAGAGTTGGAAAACAGTATTTCACGCAAATGGAAATAAGTAGAAAGGGGGGTTTGAAATATTTTCAGATGCAAGAGAATTTAAAGCAACTAAAGTCAGGAAAGGCAAAGAGTACTGCATACTGCTCAAGGGAACAAGATAACAAGAGGACACTTCTATTCTCAATATTTATGCACCTAACATAAGTACTTCCAGTTTTATAAAACACACCTTAATTGGTCTGAGCAGCATGATGTCTTCTAACATCATAATTGCTGGGGAATTTAATACCACTCTAAAAAGGCCAGACAGATCCTCTAAACAGAAACTACACAAAGACACTTAAGACTTAAATGTGAACCTAGAAAAAAAATGGCTTAATACACATACACAGAACATACCATCCCAAAGCTTAAGCATATACATTTTTCTCATCAGCCTATTCAACATACTCCAAAATAGGTCATATTCTAGGATACAAATCAAACCTCACCAAATTTAAAAGAGTAGAAATCGTACTTTGCATATTTTCAGACCACAAGCCTCTAAAGGTAGAATGCAATTCCAAGGAAAACATTCCTTCCCACACAAAGGCATAAAAACGAAACAACCTTATGCTGAATGACAGGTCAGTCCAGGAAGAGGTAAAGGAAAAACTTGTCATATTCCTCACACATTACAACAATAAAGCTACAAGTCACCAAAACCTGTGCAATATGGCAAAAGCTGTCTTGAGAGGGAAATTTATCATGTTAGATACCTACATCTGAAAAGCAGAAAGAGAGTGCTATAAAACACTCATAAACTATATCATGGAAATGAAATAAGAACAATCTAATCCCAAACCCAGCAGAAAAAAAGCAATGACCAAAATTAAATCAGAGATTAGAGAAATTGAAAACAAAAGAATCATTCAGAAAATTAATGAAAGAAAAAGTTTGTTCTTTGGAAAAAATAAAAAATTGGGGGGATTCTGGGAAGATGGCCGACTGGTAGCAACAACCCTGGTCAGAGGCTCCTGAGCAAAGGAAGAAAAACTGGTTGGAATCAGAATCTATGAAGCCAAAGACGGGGAGCTGAGCCCAGAAAGAAGTTCGGCAAGCTATAAATCCAAGGAAGATCATTTGAGAACATAAAATACAGGTACAAAGCGGGCCCCAGAACTTCTTACTAGAGCCGCCCCCCTCCTGCGGGTGGTGGGCAGCCGCAGAGAAGCCCCCTGCACCGGGCAGCCACAGAAGTACTTGCTAGAGCTTAGCGCACCCCCGCTGGTGGCGGCGGATGAGTCCTCCACTCCGGGAGGGCCTAGAACTGCTTGCTAGAGCTGCACACCCCAAGGGCAGCAGAGAAGAACCCTGCCCCAGGACTCTGGGCAGGTCCAGAACTGATTGCTAGAGCCACAAGCTTCCTGCGGGTGGCGGGTGGCCGGAGTGGAGTTCCCCTGCTCCGGGCAGCCACAGAAGTACTTGCTAGAGCTTAGCGCACCCCCGCTGGTGGCGGCGGATGAGTCCCCCACTCTGGGAGGGCCTAGAACTGCTTGCTAGAGCTGCGCACCCCACGGGCAGCAGAGAAGAACCCCACCCCAGGGCTCTGGGCAGGTCCAGAACTGGTTGCTAGAGCCGCAAGCCGCCCGCGGGCGGCGGGTGGCCGGAGTGGAGTTCTCCTGATCCAGACAGCCACAGAAGTACTTGCTAGAGCCTAGCGCACCCCCGCAGGTGGCTGTGGATGAGTCCCCCACTCTGGGAGGACCCAGAACTGCTTGCTAGAGCCGTGTACTCCACGGGCGGCAGAGTAGATCCCTGCTCCAGGGCTCTGGGCAGGCGCAAAACTGCTTGCTAAAGCTACACACTTCCTGCTGGTGGCAGGTGGCAGCAGAGGACTTCCCACTGCTCTGGGCAGCCACAGAATCACTTGCTAGAGCCCCACACACCCCGACAGGTGGCAGCGGACCAGTCCCCCAACCTGGGAGGGCCCAGAACTGCTTGCTAGAGCTGCACACCCCACAGGCAGCAGAGTAGATCCCTGCTCCAAGGCTCTGTGTGGGCATAGAACTGCTTGCTAGCACACATGCTTTGGGCCGCAGGTGGCCACAGACGATTTCCCCTGATCTGGGCAGGCACAGAACTACTTGCTAGAGCCTCGCACACCCCGCGGGCAGTGGAAGAGGAGTCCCCCTCTCTGGGAGGACCCAAAACTGCTTGCTAGAGCCGTGCACCCCACAGGCAGCCAAGGAGATCTCCTCTCCAGGGCTCTGGGTGGGCCCAGAACTGCTTGCTAGTGCCACGGGTGTCCTATGGGCAGTGGTGGAGGAGTCCTCCACTCCAGGCGGACCTCAAACAGCCTTCTAGAGACACGCATGCCCCATGGGGGCCGGCGGAGAAGTTCCTTGCTCCAGGCACCTGTGCTGGGTGGGCCCAGAATTGCTTGCTAGAGCCAGGCGTGTCCTGCAGGAGGCGGTGGAGGAGTCTAGCACACTGGGCAGGCCAAGAATTGTTTATTAGAGCCAAGTGTGTAACACAGACGGAGGGGGAGGAGTTGCCCACTCTGGCTCCCAGGCTAATATAGGCCATCTACAGCAAACCTACAGTCAATATTGTATTCAATGGAGTCAAACTAAAATCATTTCCACTCAGATCAGGAACCAGGAAGGGGTGCCCATTGTCTCCACTGCTCTTTAACATCATAATGGAAGTTTTAGCCATCACAATTAGGGAAGAGAAGGCAATCAAGGGCATCCATATGGGGTCAGAAGAGATTAAACTTTCACTTTTTGCAAATGATATGATAGTATATCTGGAAAACACCAGGGATTCTACTACAAAACTCCGAGAAGTGATCAAGGAATATAGCAGCATCTCAGGTTACAAAATCAACACTTACAAATCTGTAGCCTTTATATATTCCAACAGCAGCCAAGCTGAAAAAGCAGTCAAGGATTCTATTCTGTTCACAGTAGTGCCAAAGATGAAATATTTAGTTTACCTAACAAAGGATGTGAAAGATCTCTATAAAGAGAACTATGAAACTCTAAGGAAAGTAAAAGCTAAAAATGTTAACAAATGGAAAGACATACCATGCTCATGGCTGGGAAGAATCAACATTGTTAAAATGTCCATACTACCCAAAACAATATATAATTTTAATGTGATCCCCATTAAAGCTCCGCTGTCATATCTTAAAGATCTTGAAAAAATAATACTGCATTTTATATGGAGTCAGAAAAAACCTCGAATAGCCAAGACATCACTCAGGAATAAAAACCAAGCAGGAGGAATCACGCTACCAGACCTCAGATTATACTATAAATCCATAGTGATAAAACAGCATGGTACTGGCACAAAAATAGAGAGGTAGATGTATGGAATAGAATAGAGAACCAAGGGATGAATCCAGCTACTTACCGGTACCTGATCTTTGACAAGCCAGTTAAAAACATTGAGTGGGGAAATGATTCCCTATTTAATAAATGGTGCTAGGCGAACTGGCTGGCAACCTGTAGAAGACTGAAATTGGACCCACACCTTTCACCATTAACTAAGTTAGACTCTCACTGGATTAAAGATTTAAACTTAAGACAT
>NW_003852691.1:351974-360875 GCF_000181295.1 Otolemur garnettii
CATCTTGCAAGGGTACAAGTGAATCTTTCTATGAGTAGTATATGAATGTTTTGACATAATAACTAAGAAAGTTACATGAAGGCTATGTTAACCAGTTTAATGGAAGTGTCTTGGATTGTGTGTGAAAACACCACACTGTACCCCCAAAGTGCATCAATGTACACAGTTATCATTCAATAAGAAAAAGAAAAAAGGAAAAATTGATACAGCTTTGGCCAGATTAACTAAAAACAGAAAAATAAAATCTTATATACCCTCAATCAGAAATGATGAAGGGGAAATAACAGATGCCACAGAGATACAAGAAATTATCTCTGAATACTATAAGAAACTCTATGCCCAGAACTTTGACAAAGAGGAGGAAATTGACCAACAGCTGGAAAATCACACCATCTTCCTAGACTTAACCAGGAAGAAATGGGTCTCTGAAACAGACAAATATCATGCACTGAGATTAAAGAAATAATAAAATAACTTCCAACAAAAAGCAGCCCTGAACCATATCACATAAAAATTTTATCAAATCTTCAAAGATGAGCTTGTACCTATACTGAAAAACTTATTCCAAAACATTCAGAAGATGGTCTTCCCGAACAGTTTCTATGAAGCAAATATCACCCTGATTCCAAAACAACGAAAGGACCCCACTAAAAAGAACAACAGACCAATATTGCTAATGAATATTGATGTAAAAATACTCAATACCATCTTTGGCTATTAGATTGTAGATAGATACATGTAAAAAAGTTATATATCATGATCAAGTAGGCATCATACCAGTGATGCAAGACTTGTTTAACATAGACAAATCCATAAATGTAATTCATTATATTGATAGAACAAAAACAAAGACCATATGATGCTCACGACAGATGCAGAAAAGTCATTTGAGAAAATTTAGCATCTTTTTCTAGCAAGAACACTTACAAAAATAGGCATGAATGTAAAATATCTTTTTTTAATTTTTATTTTTTTGTTAAATCATAGTTGTATACATTAATACTTTCATGGGGTACAGTGTGTTGCTTCCATATACAATTTGAAATACTTTCATCCAATTGGCCAACATAGCCTTCATGTCATTCTCATAGTTGTTGTGTTAAGACATTCATATTCCACATTTAGAAAGATTCACATGTACCATTATTGAAGCCATCTCTGACAAACCCACAGCCAATATCATACTGAATAGAGTAAAACTGAAAGCTTTTCCACTTAAAACTCGAACCAGATAAGGATATCCTTTATTGCCACTATCATTGAAAATAGTTCTGGAAGTTCTAGCCAATGTAGTCAAGTAAGAGAATTATATTAAGGTCATCCATATTGGGATAATAAAGGTCATACTCTCCCTCTTCGCTGACGCTATTATCTTAAACTTAGATAACCCCAGAAACTCAAGCACAAGACTCCTGGAATTAAGCAAGAAATACAGTAATGTCTCAGGATATAAAATCAATGTCCACAAAATCAATACTCTTTGTTTTTTGCCAATAACAGCCAAGTCAAGATGCTAATCAAAAATTCAATTTCCTATTCCCTTGACAGTAGCTTCAAAGAAAATAAAATGGGAGGAGGGTGGATAGGTGGAGGGAGGGTGATTGATGGGGTTACCTCTATGGTTTATCTTACAAGGGTACAAGTGAATCTTTCTAAAAGCAGCGTATGAATGTCTTAATAACTAAGAAAATGATATGAAGGCTACATTAACCAGTTTGATGAGAGTATTTCAAATTGCATATGAAAACACCACACTGTACCCCATGATTGCATTAATGTACACAGCTATGATTTAATAAAAAATATTTTATTGGTAATTATAATGCTTAATAAAGTCTTCACTGGAAATTAAAAAAAAATAGAAAATAAAGTGCCTAGGAACATATCTAACAAATGAGGTGCAGGATCTCTACAAAGAGAAACATTAAATCCTAAGAAAAGTAATAGAGGATGACATTTTAACAAAGGGAAGAGCACACCATGCTCCTGGCTGGGAAGAATCAACATTATTAAAATGTCTATGCTACCCAAAGCAATCTACCACTTCAGTGTAATCCCAATTAAAAATACAATCATCATACTTTGAAGAACTGGACAAAATAGTTCTTAGTTTCATATGGAACCAGAAAAAAACCCACATAGCCAAGGCAATTTTTATTAATCAAAACAATGCCAGAGACATCAGTCTACCAGAGTTCAAGTTATATTACAAGTCCACAGTGATCAAAACAGCAAGGTATTGGCACAAAAATACAGAAATGGACATATTCAACAGAATAAAAAAATCAAGAGAGTAAAACAATCTCTTATTCCATCTGAAATTTGATAAACCAAACAAAAACACACACTGGGGAAAAGAATTCCTATTCAAAAAATGGTAGGACCAGTGGATAACCACAGGGAAAAGACTGAAACTGAACCTGCACCTTTCAACACTCACAGAAATTGACTCAAAATGGATAAAAGATTTAAATCTAAGACACAAAATGATAAAATTCCTAGAAAAAAGAGTAGGTAAAACTCTTGATGATGTCATACTGGGCAATGATTTTGTGAAGACCTCAGCATCAATTGCAACAACAACAACAACAATAATAAATGAATGAGACTTAATTAAGCTGGAGAGATTCTGCATAACTAAGAACACAAAGCAAAAAGACAACCTTCAGAATGGGAAAAGATATTTTCATGTCATGAATTTGACAAAGGGTTGATAACTAGAATCTACAGAGAACTCAAATTAATCAACATAAAAAGACACTGGGCAAGAGACATGAACAGAACCTGGGAGGAAGATATACAAATAACTAACAAACATTATAATCAGAAAAATGCACATCAAAGCCACTCTGAGACATCATCTAACCCCAGTAAGAATAGCCCACATTACAAAGTTCCAAAGCTACAGACGTTGGTGCAGATGTGGACAGAAGAGAACACTTTCACACTGTTGGTGAGACTGCAAACTAATACAGCCTCTTTGGAAAGAAGTATGGAGGATCCTCAAAGAGCTCAAATTAGACCTCCCATTTGATCCTGCAATCCCATTACTAGGTATCTTCCCAAAAGAAGAAGAATTATTTTATCATAAGGACATTTGCACTAGATTGTTTGTTGTTTATCCCAGCTACAATCACAAAAATGTAGAAACAACCAAAATGCCCCCAACCTTGGAATGGATTAACAAGCTGTGGCATATGTGTACGATGGAATACTATTAAGCCATTAAAAAAAAGATGGAGAGTTTACATTTTTTGTATTAACTTGAAGCAATTGAAACACCTTAAGAAGCAAGTATCCAATGTATTTAATACTAGCATTAAACCAATAGTTGATCTAATACATGTCGACATACGAGAAAACCTCAAATCAATTCAAGGTGGGGGAAGGGGAAATGATGGAGGGGTATGGGTGGGCTCCCACATAATGGGCACAATGTTAGGGTGTATAGAATACCTCCTGGGATTGGGACATAATTATAAGAAGGATTTTACCTAACAAATACAAACACTGTAACCTATTTCTTTGTATCCTCAAATTAACCTGAAATAAAAAAAAAATAAGGAGAGTACATGACAGTGTGAGACAGACCAAGGTTGTGGCTGAAAACTTATAAGATGGCTAACATGGGGGGAAGGGGGAAGATGGCCGACTGGAGCCAGCCTCCTACAGAAGCTCCCCTTGAGGGAAGGATAATGCCCAGAAAGTAAGCAATCAAGCCAAAGACTGGAAGCTGAGCCAAGAGAGAAGAGTGATATCTGCAGATCACCTCTGTGGAGGCAAGCTGCAACTCCAGAAAGTAATCTCCAGGTACAAAATATATCCCAAAGGAAAAGTATCCAAACCCTCCCCCAAGAAAGTTGTTTTTTCTTTTTGTTTTCTCTTCATCTGCTCCTGTAAGTTTTCTACAGGTGAGCGGTGAACTGAGGACCTATTCTCTCACCCCACGTGTGAGATCTATAAGAAGTGGGGTCTACTTCCTTAGAGAGACCCTGATGAGACTCTGAACACTCTCCCCAGGCAGAAAAATTGAATGAACGCTTTCACAGCCATTCTGAAATTTCAGTCCACCCTTCTCTCCCTTGCCTGCAGTGACTGTTGAGAGGAGGCTCAAGATTAGCATCTCACTCTCCTGCTGGACCAAGCACATTGCCCCCCAGGCTGGTGGCATTGGCCTGAGACTGCTAGAGCCACATTTCTTGGCAGGGGCACTCCCCTGTGTCCTGCCTCCTCAGCATGGCTGTGGCGGCCCAAGACTGCTAGAGCTGTGTTTCCCAAGTGGTGGCACTCCTGCACGCCCTGCCACCTGATGTGGCATGGCCTAAGACTGCTAGAACCATGCTTCCCGGCCCCAGCCTGACACTGTTAGAGCCACACTTCCCGGGCTATGCTTCCTGTGCCTATTTCCCATGCCCTCCCAGCCTCTGTGCAGCGCCCTCGCATGACCAGTCTTGTGAGCCAAATGCTCTCCTTGCCAAAGTCACCAGGCACCAGGGACTGCCAGAACTGTGAACAGCCTCTCCAGCCATGTTGCTTATTCTGTATGCCTGTGATCCTGGAGCTGCTTCTACAGCCAGAACTCCCTGGCTGTGGCAGTTCCAAGGGTCACTTCTCACAAAGATCCAGAAATAGTAGAGAAATACCAATGGGGTCTAATTTTGGAGAGAACCTCCCCAACTCTGAGGACTCCCAGAGGAAACCAGAACCCACTCTATAGGGATACCCTGATGCACACTGGCAGGGGCAGGGTGCACTGGCTGAGGGAGAAAATCATTTGCTAACTTGTTATCCTCAGGATAAAACTGAGTCCAAGTGGAACACTCACCAGTGGCTACAAAGTACCTGAGGCAGGCAGGCCTAAGCTCCCCCAGCCGGCTGGTAGCAGAGGGTAATGGTCAGGCTGCAGGGGCATTGATGTTTCCTGGACTCTGGCAGGTGAAAAAACCCAGTACATCTGCTTATTGGAGCAAGCAGGTCCTCAGTCCTGTTGGGTCACCAGTGACTGGGCATGAAAGGGGAGCAAAGTGGAGAAAGAGACTGAGAACCATGGTCCAACTTGGCTACCAGTTGTGCCTTTTTGACTCCACAGAGCATTGGAGCGAGTCAAAGTTGAGCAGCTAGTAGACCTCTGCCTACTAGTTACTGGAGACCTTTTGAATTCTCCCACTTGAGAGTTCATACTAACTGGGCCTATTGCCTTGGAACTCCTCACCTGGCCAATCTCCCATTGCCCCTCTAGGGTGATAACTTGGTTATGTAGGAACAGGAATGGTTGATTTTCCTCTTCCAATAGATGTCTACACGAGGTGGGCTGCCTTAATTGCTTGTATCTCTCCGTAGCTAAGACTTCACCAGAGTCACTGATCCACTAGGATCAGATAAGAACCAGCTGAATACAAGACAAAGCCACCTAACCTCACCACACCAAACAGGTTTCTTCAGCCTCAGACTGTAATACTATATGAATACTTTGCAAAGCTATAGGGCTGATCTGCAGCCATCAATCCCAGATCCTTGACAAAGGGCTGGTTAACCACAACTCTAGGATCTTCCAATCCAATTTCACTTTACCTGCCCATCTAGCCAACAGTGAAAAAGAATAATGGGGCGGAATCAGCGTAAAAACTCTGGCAACATGAATAATCAGAGCAGATCAACTTTGCCACGGAATGATATGGTAGATACAACAAAAGATCTCATTTATAAACAAATGGCTGAGATGTCAGAAATTGAGTTCAGAGTATGGATAGCAAATAAGACCAACAGAATGGAGGGAAGGAGGGAATTAGAATTTCAAGGAATTATTCAAAAGATGTCTCAAATTCAAAGACAAAATCACCAAAGATTTTGGGATCCTACTAATCCCTCAGTAACAGAATGGAACAGGCAGAATAAAGGATCTCTGACATCAAAGACAAAGCTTTTGAACACTTTCAAATGCTCAATGATGAAAAAAAGTGGAAAATAAAAACAGATCATTCAGGCGCCTCCTTATGCCAGAGGTGTTGGGTTCAAACCTTGCCCTCGCCAAAGGGGGGAAAAACGGATCATTTTCTCCGAGAACTCTGGGATAATTCAAAGAGATCTAATATTCGCCTTATAGGAATACCTGAAGGTTATGAGGATGCTGTGAAGGGTACAGAAGTTTTACCTCATGAAATAATCAAAGACAAATTTCCAGACATGCCAAAAGATTCCAAAATCTAGATGGCAGAAAGTTTCAGAACACTGGCATGACTCAACCTAAATAAAAATTCTCATAGACACATTATAATTAGCTTCATCAAAGTTAATATGAAGGAGAAAATTCTGCAAGCTGCAGGATGTAAGAAAACCATAACCTCCAACATTAGAATGATTGCAGGTCTCTCTGCTGAAAACTTTCAAGCTAGAAGAGGGTGGTCATTGACCTTTAATCTCCTCAAACAAAATAACTTTCAACCCAGCATCTTGTATCCAGCTAAACTGAGTTTCATCTATGATGGAGATATTAAATACTTTCATGACATTCATATGTTGAAGAAATTTTCCATAACTAAACCAGCTCTCCAGGATATCCTCAGACCTATCTTACATAATGAACAACACAATTCTCCACTACCAAAGTAAACTCATTCAGAATCTCTTGATCATACAAACTCATACAAATCTCTTGATTTGTATGCATACGCATACAAATTCCAACTTCAACAGTGGCAAAAGGATTAAACAGGTCCACTGGACATTTGAAAAACTTGATACCCAACATATTATCTGGCTTATCAATACTCTGTATTAATGTGAATGGCTTAAATTGTCCTCTAAAGAGGCACAGGTTGGCTGACTGGATACAAAAACTCAGGCCAGACATCAGCAGCATTCAAGAATCTTACCTTACCTTAAAAGACTCAGGGTGAAGGGATGGTCATCTATAATTCAGTCAAACGAAAATCAGAAAAAAGCAGGTGTTGCAATTTTATTCACAGATACAATAGGCTTTAAACCAACTCATGTAAGGAAGGATAAGGATGGCCATTTTATATTTGTAAAGGGCAACACTCACCATGATGATATTTTAATCATCAACATTTATGCACCCAACCAGAATGCGCAATTTATAAGATAGACTCTAATATACATGAGTAACTTGGTCTCCTCCAGCACCATAATTGTCAGAGATTTTAACACTCTTTTGGCAGTGTTGGATAGATCCTCTAAAAAGAAGCTAAGAAAAGAAATTTTAGACTTAAACCTAACCATTCAACATTTGCATCTAACAGACATCTACAGAACATTTAATTCTAACAAAACTGAATACATGTTCTTCTAATCAGCCCATGGATCATCCTCCAAAATTGATCACATCTTAGGTCACAAGTCTAACCTCAGTACATTTAAAAGAATAGAAATCATTCCTTAATTTTCTTGGACCATCATGGAATAAAAGTTGAACTGAGTAACGACAGGAATCTGCATACGCATACAAAAACATGGAAACTAAATAACCTCATGCTGAATAATAGCTGGGTCATAGGGGAGATTAAGAAGGAAATTATCAAATTTTTGGAACAAAACGATAATGAAGACAAAACTATCAGAACCTCTGGGATACTGCAAAGGCAGTCCCAAGAGGGAAATTTATAGTGTTGCAATCCTTCCTCAAGAGAATGGAAAGAGAGGAGGTCAACAACTTAATGGGACATTTCAAGCAACTGGAAAAGGAAGAACATTCCAACCCCAATCCCAGCAGAAGAAAAGAAATAACTAAAATTCGAGCAGAACTAAATGAAATTGAAAACAAAAGAATCATAAGCAGATCAACCAACCAAAGGGTTGTTTTTTTGAAAAGGTCAATAAAATAGATAAACCTTTGGCTAACCTAACCAGAAGTAGGAGAGTAAAATCCCCATTTTCATCAGTCAGAAATGATAAAAGCCAAATAACAGACTCCTCAAAAATTCAACAAATTCCTGATGAATATTTCATAAAACTCTATTCTCAGAAGTATGAAAATCTGAAGGCAATAGATCAATACTTGGAAAAATGCCACCCCCCAGACTTAGCCAGAAAGAAGTAGAAATGTGGAACAAGCCTATAACAAGATAGCATCAACTATAAGAAATCTCCCAAAAAAGAAAAGCCCAGGACCAGATGGCTACATGTTAGAATTCTACCAAACCTTTAAAGAGGAACTACTACCTATAGTATTATTCTTTTCCAAAACATAGAAAAAGGAGGAATACTTCCCAAAAAACTCTGTGATGCAAATATCACCTGTAGGAGATAAGCTCCCCTTGCTCAGACATGGCAGTTCGCTTCAATGTGCTCCTCCAGGAGACTCGTTCTGAGAAACATCTCTGAAGATCGAGCTTCTGTACCTGCCTATAGATATGCAGGAATATGCAGAAAAGTCTCTCTCTAGGAGGTGTGGAGAATCAGCCGGAGTTTGTTGTAGCTGGGGGTTAACAGACCGGTCTTTGAGCATTGGGTCTTGTTCTCTGTCTTCCTCCTTCATTAACATGATAATCCCTAGTTCGATTTGGGCTAAAAGGAACAGCCAGTCTCTCTTATGTTTTTACTCTAAACAAAATCAATTATATATGTGTTCCTCAGCCTTCACACTAAATTGTAATCTTAAATGGTAGCTTCCTAATGTTACTTGACTTCTTTGTATATGTGTTAAATTCTTACTGAATATTTGAAAGTATATAAGGTAATCAGTAAAGTTTAGCTGGGCCGCCGACCACAGCGAGTCCTGGTCTCCCTTAAATTATCATTCCGTCTGCAGTTCTTTCCCCTGTGTCTCTGATCAGAAGCTCCAAAAAACACACCATCAATCACCCTAATCCCCAAACCAGGAAAAGACCCAACAAGAACAGAAAATTATGGACCAATATCTCTAATGAATATAGATGCAAAAAT
>NW_003852691.1:361131-371267 GCF_000181295.1 Otolemur garnettii
TTTTTTTTTTTTTTTTTGAGACAGGGCCTCTAGCTGTCCCCCTGGGTAGAGTGCTGTGGCATCACAGCTCACAGAAACCTCCAACTCCTCAGCTCAACAAGTCTCCTGCCTCTGCCTCCCAAGTAGCTGGGACCACTGGAGCCCACCACAATGCCTAGCTATTTTTTTGTTGTTGCAGCCATCATTGTTGTTTGGCAAGCAGGGCTGGATTCAAACCCGCCACCTTAAGTGTATGTGGCTGGTGCCTTAGCCATTTGAGCCACAGGTGCCAAGTCGAAGGAACATTTCTTACACTCATAGAGGCCATCTACAACAAACCCACAGCCAATATCGTATTGAATGGAGTAAAATTGAGATCATTTCCACTCAGATCAAGAACCAGGCAAGGATGCCCACTGTCTCCACTACTTTCTAACATTGTAATGTAAGTCTTAGCTCCCACAATCAGGCAAGAGAAGGCAATCAAGGGAATGCAAATAGGACCAGAGATCAAACTGTCACTCTTCGCAGATGATATGATTATATATCTGGAAAATCCCAGGGAATCAATTACAAAACTCCTAGAAGTGATCAAAGAATACAGCAATGTTTCAGGCTACAAAATTAACACTCAAAATCTGAAGCCTTCATATATGCTAACAATAGTCAAGGAGAAAAATCAATCAGGGACTCTATTCCCTTTACAGTAGTGCCAAAGAAGATGAAATATCCAGGAGTGTATCTAACTAAGGATGTGAAGGATCTCTATAAAAAGAACTTCAAAATCCTGAGAAAAGAAATAGCTGAAGATGTCAACAAATGGAAAAATATACCATGCTCATGGCTGGGAAGAATCAACATTGTTAAAATGTCGATACTGCTTAAAGCAATCTACATATTTGATGCGATCCCTATTAAAGCACCTCTGTCATACTTTAAAGACCTGGAAAAATTAGTACTTCATTTTATATGGAAACAGAAAATAACCTCAAATAGCCAAGACATTACTCAGAAATAAAAACAAATCAGGAGGAATCATGCTTCCAGACCTCAGACTATCCTATAAATTGATAGTTATCAAAATAGCATGGTACTGGCACAAAAATAGAGAGGTAGATGTATGGAACAGAATTGAAGACCAAGAGGTGAACCCAGAAACTTATCATTTGATTTTTGATAAGCTTATTATAAATATAAATTGGGGAAATAATTCCCTATTCAACAAATGGTGCTGGGTGAACTGACTGGCGACCTGTAGAAAACTGAAACTGGACCCACACCTTTCTTCTCTAACAAAAATTGACTTTCACTGGTTAAAAGATTTAAACTTAAGACATGAAACAATAAAAATTCTTAGAGCGAGTGCAGGAGAAATGCTTGATAAAATTGTCCTGGGAGAATACTTTAAGGCGGACACCCTGGGCAATTGAAGGAACATCAAAAATACATTACAGGGATCTGATCAAATTAAAAAGCTTCTGCACTGCCAAGAACACACTAAGTAAAGCAAATAGACAGCCCTCATACTGGGAGAGGATTTTTGCAATTTATATATCCAAGAAAGGTCTACTTACCAGAATCCACAGATAACTCAACCAAAACTACTCTGAGATACCATCTAACTCCAGTCATAGTAGCCCATATCACAAAATCCCCAAACTACAGATGTTGGCGTGGATGTGGAGAAAAGTAAACACTTCTGCACTTCTGGTGGGAACACAAGCTAGTATGTACCTTTCAGAAGGAACTTTGGAGAACACTCAAGGATCTAAATATAGACCTGCCATTTGATCCTACAATTCCTCTTCTAGGTGTATATCCAAAGGACTGAAAATCATTTGGCAAAAGATTTTTTTAAAGATCTTTGCACCAGATTGTTCATTGCAGCTCAATTCATTATTCCCAAGTCATGGAAGAAGCCCAAGTTCCCATCAACGCATGCATGGATAAATAAACTGTGGTATATATACACCATGGAATACTATGGAGCCTTAAAAAAAATGAAGACTTTACCTCTGGTATGTTTACATGGATGGTGCTGGAATATAATCTTCATAGTAAAGTGTCTCAGGAATGGAAAAACATATCCAATGTACTCAGTACTACTGTGAAAACAATTTACAATCACTCACACGTGCATGTGAAAAATGAAACATAACTATAGCCTAGGATGAAAGAGAGAAGGGGAGGGAGAAGGAAATGGAGGGGTATGGGTCGATAGAGGGAGGGTTGGTAGGGGGACCACACCTATGGACCATATTGCAAGTACATGTTGGATCTATGAGGTGTAAAACACAAATGCCTTATTCCTATAACTGGGTAAAAGTAGTGAAGTCTATGTTGTTCAGTAAGATGTAAACACTCCAATTTGTACCAATAATCAACACACTGAATCTCATAATGGCATAAATGTATTTATGATGTATGTATAAATGACTGAATTAAAAAAAAAGAACTGGAAATGTTCTGTTCTTAGACAGCAGATGTCTGGGTGGTTACTGTAGTGGGGCCTGGTGTCCTACAATTTCAGAGTTATATATTTTAACTCTTTTCAAAGCCCTTAAATTCTTTTTGTTAAAGGCAAACTCCTGCATCAAAGGCAGGAGCTTGGAACCTACTCCATTCACCTTCACCCAGACACATGTGGTTCCCTGTGGGATCCTCTCACGAGTGAAAGACTCAATTTTATAAGCATTAGTACAATCTTCTCATTTTACCAAATTTCAGAGAGAGGAACCAGCTGGCCTAAGGACACAGTGGCTGAAAGTGTCTGAGTAAGGTGAGCCCCCAAGTGGGTTGACCTCCAGTCCAGGCTCTTGGAGTACCAAGTGCTACTTACAGATGAGCTGTGAGCCAGAGCAAGGGACGTAGGGACAGACGAGTTGGATGCTGCAGATTGCATCAGCTCCTGAGATAGGGATCCATGATCAAGGGCCATAGTGTTTAGAGGCTTTCCAGTCCTTACCTCCAGCTTATGTCTGCAGGCTGTGGGTGGAAGAAACAGAGATGTGGGTGACAAATCTCTTTCCCCCAGAAGACTCTTTGCCCTTTGATGAGTTTGTGTCTTTGTCCAGAGAAGAGCCTGGGGACTGGTTTCTACTTTCACTTTCCTTGATGGGGCTGCTTTGTGTCTCAGGGCCGGTTGCTTGGCCTCTCTGAGACTCAGGTTCTGACCCTGTTATGGTCAGGTTTGATGATGACCTGTTGCCAATGAGAAGACAGAAATGGACTATTTGAGCCAAGGTCCTGGTAGAGGGTGAGCTTCTGGCTCCCACGTTGGCTAGGGCTTGGGGCTGTGATTGGCAGGCTTGGTCCCTTGTCAGGATGTAATGGAAACCAGAGAAAAATAGTTCACTTTTTAACCTTTTTCACTTATATTACTCTCCTCTCAAATCTCCTCTCCTGCAGTACAGAGGAGGGAAGAAAAAGACTCAAGACATCTAGTTTTGAATTTTCACTTGCCATTTACCAACCAGCCATGATTCTGAGTAGGTAGTTGTTTCTTATCTATAAAAAGAGGTTGATTGCAATAATACTTGGTTCTAGCAGGTTCTGAAGGTACATGTTTTCTCTTCCCTTCTCCCTCCAGCTCTTTCCTCTGCTGTGTCAGTGCACACATGCACACACACACCCTCCCCCATTCTCAGCACAGTCCTGCAGGACCAAGAATGACTCAGAGAAACAGCTAAAACTAGAAAGCAACAAGAAAAACAGACAATGATACAAAAAAGGTGGTGATGGAAAAGAGAGACACACAGGAAGTCAAGAAGGAGAGAGAGGTGCAGAGAACAGAACCTGAGGGCACAGATGGGGAAAGGAGATGCTAGGAATGCCTTCCACAGCAACAGGAAGAAAAAGGAGCAGCTCAGCAGGGGGAGAAGCAGGTGATGGACAATTACTCTACTCTCCATATCGAAGAGGGGAAATGCTAAAGGGAAGAGTTATAAGACATGGAGAGGCATGAGAGACTGCCAGAGGGCCCAAACAACATGAAACAAGAGGGGAAAGAGGCAGAGGTAGTGGGGACAGGGAAGCATGTCTGCAACGTGATGTGTGAGGCCTGTGAGAGACACACAAGAGCAAGGGGCTGTGAAAACGCAAGAGCCCAGCAAGGAGCAGGCAGATACCAGATGAAGTGAGAGAGAGTCCAGTGACATGCCAGGGGAGGTGGGGAGAGACAGGCCACTCACAGCCCACAGAGCCAGAGGGAAGAGCCCAGGAGCAGAAAGATGGGAGACCGAGACTGGGAAGCCAGGCAGTGGGGCGGGAGACTGGGTGTGAGGGCAGGTGCAGAGCTTCAGTGAGAGACCCAGACCAGTGCTGCAAGGGGAAGGCTGTGTGAGTCAGAGAGGGTGAGGGGTGATAAGGGACAGCTAGAGAGGGACTGCATTGAGGACAAATCCAGAGGCAGAGAGACAGCAAGGAAAAGAAAGGCAAACAGGGGAGGCGCCTGTGGCTCAGTGAGTAGGGCACCAGCCCATGTACCAAGGGTGGCGGGTTCAAACCCAGCCCCAGCCAAACTGCAACAAAAAATAGCCAGGCACTGTGGCAGGCACCTGTAGTCTCAGCTATTTGGGAGGCTGAGGCAGAAGAATCACCTAAGCCCAGGAGTTGGAGGTTACTGTGAGCTATGACGCCACTGCTCTCTACCAAGGGCGAAAACGTTAGACTCTGTCCCTACAAAAAAGAAAAGAAAAGAAAAGAATAGAAAAGAAAAGAAAAGAAAAGAAAAGGAAAGAAAAGAAAAGAAAAGAAAACAGACTGAGCTGAAGGCCAAGGCAGAGAACTTCAGAGACAGAGATAAAGAGAAGGGAGAAACAGCCAATAGAAAGGAGAGAGGAACAGATGGAGGGAGATGGAAAGCAAAAAAGAGACAGGGACAGAGAGATAAAAACAGAAAGACAGAAAAGAGGACAAAGTGGATGGAGAGAAAGGAAGGGAAGCAGGTATCGGCAGCCAGGTTTCACTCACGTAGACATGGGAGGAGACTGGCAGCCAACAGGAACTGCAGACTGGGCTGGGCTCCTACAGACCCTCAGCCAGCAGGGCTGAGATACAGGGGCAGCCAGCAGCGTCACTTCTCCCCACGTGTCTGGGGACACTGCTGGCCTGAGTTTATAACCTGCAGGAGAGGAAGTGTGGGCAAAGCTCTTCTCAGCCTCAGGGGGCCACTCCTGAGGGGCACATGGCCCCAGAGCCTGGCCAGGACAGTTTCTCTAGGCATCAGCTCAGAGAGGAAGCCCTGGGTTCCCGCACACACTGGCCCTGTTTTCTGAGGACCACAGGCCAGGCCCTCTTCTGGAATCAGGCTCAGCTGGGGCAGTAGGGATATCTACTGGGTTAGATAGGGCCCAGGGCAGGACTATACTCAGCTGCTCCTCTTTCCCCAGGAAAAGAAAAAAAAAAAAAGAGAGAGACAACTTGGGAGGTCTAGGGTGAGAAAGGCCAAGAAATTGTCCTGTCCCTCTGCCAGGTGGAATTCCCAGTATAACAAACAACAGTAGATTTTCAAAGTCCAATTTGATATTCCTTATGAAAACTTCCAAACACAAGTTAATTCCTTGGCCTTAGAAGGTGCTCAATATTGCATGTTTCTAGATTGGCAAAGCAAACTCAAGTAAGCCTATGTGGTTAACATTCTTGCTACATCTATCTAAACAATAAGGCCAAACGCATTGAGACCAGGGTTTTTTTTTTGGTATCAAGAATAGTGTTGGGGGCGGTGGATGTGGCTCAGTAGGTAGGGCACCAGCCCCATATACCAAGGGTAGGGGGTTCGATCCTGGCACCAGCCAGCTAAAGCAATGAGAATTGCAACAAAAAAATAACCAGGCATTGTGGTGCATGCCTGTAGTCTCAGCTACTTGGGAGACTGAGCCAAGAGAATCAGTTAAGCCCAAGAATTGGAAGTGGCTATGAGCTGTGATGCCATAGCACTGTACCAAGGGCGACAAAGTGAGATTTTGCATCCTTAAAAAAAAAAAAGGAAAGAAAATGAAACAAAGAAAGAAAAGAATGATCTTCAAAAATTATTCAAGAGCCCAGGAGGTGATACTGGAGGAAACATCTAACAGTTGCAAAAGAGCAAAACAGAGTAGCTGGTGCCCTCTTGGTGCAATGCTTGGTGTTTCTAGCAGACCCTCTGAGGATTATCTGGTTTTATATGAGTGTGCTCTTTTGATTGGTTTTCTATAGAGTAGAATATTTTACAAGGCTGTAAGTGTAGCTGTTAATTTATAGAAAACTGATAGGAAAGCAAATGGTTCCTGTCCATAGTAATGCCATTGATTCCTGCTTATTACAACATGAATGAAATTTGTTCAGTAGAGACCATAAATTTCTTCAAGTCAAATTCTTGCTTGAATCAGTCCTAACATCTTATTAGTTCCTCCACGAATTAATGAGCTAGGTGAAATCTTTGATATGTGTTCATTTCAAAACCATAGAGGAAAAGATTCATAAGATTGTCTGTATTTAATTAAAGTCTTCATTATGTTCTATTCTGTTCTTCTATTTTGTTCATCAAAAGAAAATGAAAAGAACATTCTTTAGCAATTTAAATAAATCCACATGGATAAACAGCAAAAACCTATGGCTGAGTGATTATGCTAAATACAGAAGAATACATACTAGAAAATTCAGTTTGAAATTCATGAAAACAAATACATGTTTTTAAATGTTATGAATATTTCTTCTAAAATATTAATAGAAGCTCTTTTTAAGGACTTAAATACACATTAATATTAGTTATCTCCAGTTTCTAAGGCAGGGCTTTTCAACTGGTGTGCCTTGAGAGGATCTTAGATGTGCCATGAAAATTTTTAAAGATCATCAATTAAATTACTTTTTTTTCTAATTCTTTTTTTTTATTGAATGGTAACTATGTATATTAATGCACTTCTGGGGTACAGTGTGGTGTTTTCACATACAATTTGAAACATTTCCATCAAACTGGTTAACATAGCCTTCATGTCATATTCTTAGTTATTGTGTTAAAACATTCATATTCTACTCTTAGAAAGATTCACTTGTACTCTTGTAAGATAAACCTCAAAAGTGATCCCTCTAATCCTCCTCCCTCCACCCATCCCTCCTCCCCTTTCCCTCCCCCCTCCCCATATTCTTAGGCTGTAATTAGGTTATAGCTTTCATATAAAAGATATAAATTAGTTTCATAATAGGGGTGTGTACATTGGATACTTTTTCTTCCATTCTTGCGATACTTTGCTAAGAAGAACATTTTTCCAGCTCATAAAGAAAGATGGAGACTTTATGTCCTTCATGTTCACATGGATGAAGTTGGAATAAATTACTTTTTTCAAGAAGATCAAAACACAGTAAATATATTCTTCTGACTTTTTTTGTGATTAACATGATTTAAATGTGCCTCAGAAGTTTACCTATAGGTTCAAGAGTGTCAGGAGATAGAAAAGATTGAGAAACACTGTTGTAAGATAAGGGATGGTTTTTATTTTATCCTTTTTGCCTCTGCTTTATAAAAATTTAAGAATAAACATGTATTAATTTTTCAATAATGAAAATAGTAATAAACTTATAGAAGATATTTTCAGGCCTAGTGAGGTAGCTCACACCTGTAATCCCAGCACTTGGGAGGCCAAGGCAGGTGACAAGTGCCTGTAGTTCCAACTACTTGTGAGGCTGAGGCAAGATAATCACTTAAGCACCGGAGTTTGAGTTTGCTGTGAGCTATGATGCCACAGCACTCTAACAAGGGTGACAAAATGAGACTCTGTCTAAAAAAAAAAAAAGATATATTTAGTGCACATAATAGAAAAAAAGTTAATGTCCAAACCATAAGAAATTAAAAATCAAGAAAATTCAAACAATATCTTTTTCATTGAATGCTTACTATTTATTGTTCACTGTAGTATGTATTTTGCATGTATTATCTCATTTAATGCTTTTGACAACTTTCTAAGGTATAAGTAATTTTCTTTCCATTTACAAATGAAGAAACTGACACTCTGAGAAGTTAAGTAACTTACCCATCATCACTGAGTAAATAAAGGGCAGAGCTAGAATTGAAACATTGCAGTCTGACTTTCAAGCCTGCTACATGATACTATAACAATCTTATGAAAAGATCTTAACCTCAATAGCAACCAGGGAATTGCAAACAAAACAAAAAAATAATGTTACTACTGAAGATCTATGAGATGGGTAGAAATTTTTGGCTATTTGAGATCAATGAAAAATGTCAAGTGTGGGTGAGGATGAGAGGTGTAGACTGGCATAATTTCTTGGAAAAGTCATTTGGGAATACCAATGAAATTTGAATTTTTTTTTTGATCTACAAATTACAAAATGTACTTCCATACATAAATTCTAGAAAAACACTTTTATGTAGAAATGCCTGAAGATATTGGACATTAAAACTGTTTTAAATAGTGAAAAACTGGAAATGAACAAATATTCAACAATGAGGAATTAGATAAATGAAATGTGGTATCCTCAGATCCTTCTTTTTTAAAATTAAATCATAGCTCTGTACATTAATGCAATCATGGGGTAAAGTGTTGTGTTTTCATATACAATTTCAAATGTTT
The DNA here is from genome assembly GCF_000181295.1 of Otolemur garnettii. Taxonomy (NCBI): domain Eukaryota; kingdom Metazoa; phylum Chordata; class Mammalia; order Primates; family Galagidae; genus Otolemur; species Otolemur garnettii. The sequence continues at coordinate 369,678 of NW_003852691.1, forward strand.
TCATCAACCTGGTTAACATAGCCTTCGTGTCATTTTCTTAGTTATTGTGTTAAGACATTTATATTGTAATTTTAGAAAGAGTCATTTGTACCATTGTAAGATAAACCATAGAGGTGATCCCACCAATCACCCTCCCTCCACCCATCCATGCTCCTCTCTTTCTCTCTCCCTGCCCCTCCCCATAATCTTAGATTATATAGCTTTCATATGAAATGATATATTAGTTTCATAATAGGACTAAGTACATTGGATACTTTTTCTTCCATTCTTGAGGTACTTTGCTAAGAAGAACATTTTCCAGCTCCATCCATGTAAACATGAAGGAGGTAAAGTCTCCATCTTTCTTTAGGGCTGCATAATATTCCATGGTGTACATATACCACAATTTATTGATCCATTCATGGGTTGAAGGGCACCAGGGCTTCTTCCATGACCCAGCAATTATGAATTGGGCTGCAATATACATTCTGATACAAATCTTTGTTGTAATGTGATTTTTGTTCTTCTGGATATATACCTAATATAGGAATTGTAGGATCAAATGGCAGGTCTATTTTTAGTTCTCTAAGTGTTCTCCAGATGTCTTTCCAAAAGGAATGTATTAGTTTACATTCCCATCAGCAGTGTAGAAGTGTTCCCTTTTCTCCACATCCATGCTGACATCTCTGGTTTGGGGATTTTGGCGATATGGGCTAATCTTACTGGAGTTAGGTGATATCTCAAATTAGTTTTGATTTGCATTTCTCTGATGATTAAGGATGGTGAGCATTTTTTCATACATCTGTAGGCCATACACCTATCTTCTTTAGAGAAATTTCAATTCCCTTGCCCACTCTGAGATGGGATCATTTGTTCTTTTCTTGCTAATATGTTTGTTAGGTAAACTCCCAAATATTTCATCTTCTACGGCACTACTGTGGACAGAATGAAGTCCTTGACGGTTTTTTCAGCTTGGCTGCTATTGGTATATATAAAGGCTACCAATTTATTAGTGTTGACTTTGTAACCTGAGACACTGCTGTATTCCTTGATCACTTCTAAAAGTTTTGTGGTAGAATCCCTGGTGTTTTCCTGATATACAATCATATCTTCTGAGAAGAGTGAATGTTTAATCTCTTCTGACTCTGTATAGATACCCTTGATCGCCTTTTCTTCTCTGATTGTGATGGCTAAAACTTCCATTACAATGTTAAAGAGCAATGGGGACAATTGCTTCATCCTGATCTGAGTGGAAATGATTTCAATTTAACTCAATTTAATACAATATTGGCTGTTGTTTTGCAGTAGATGGCCTCTATCAGTTTAAGAAATGTCCCTTCTATACCAATTTTCTTAAGTATTCTGATCACGAAGGGATGCTGGATATTATCAAAAGCTTTTTCTGTATCAATTGAGAGAATCATATGGTCTTTGTTTCTTAATTGTGTATAATTTGTTTGATATGTTGCTGGATCTGTTGGTTAGGACCTTGTTGAATATTTTCGTATCAATATTCATTAGTGAAAGTGGTGTGTAATTTTCTTTTCTTGTTGGGTCCTTTCTGGTTTGGGGATCAAGGTGATGTTTGCTTAATAGAATGTGTTGTGTAGT
>NW_003852691.1:372117-373291 GCF_000181295.1 Otolemur garnettii
GTCATTGTTGTTTGGCGGGTCCGGGCTGGGGATTCGAACCCGCCACCTTAGGTGTACGTGGCTGGCGCCTTAGCCGGTTGAGCCATAGGCGCCGAGCCTATCCTAAGATTCTTAAAGACTGCATAGTATTCCATGTTGCACATATACCACAATTTATTGATATATTCGTGGATCAATGGGCTCTTGGGCTTCTTCCATGACCTAGCAATTATGAATTGGGCTGAAATGAACATTCTGATACAATTATTTTTATTGTAGTGTGATTTTTGGTCCTCTACCTAATAGTGGAATTATAATATCAAATGGCAGGTCTATTTTTAGTTCTCTAATTATTCTCCAGATGTCTTTCCAAAAGGAACGTATTAGTTTGCAATCCCTCCAGGAGTGTAGAAGTGTTCCCTTTTCTCCACAACCACTCCAGGATTTGTGATTTTGTGATTCTGTGATATGGACTAATCTTACTGGTGTTAGATGATATCTCAAAGTAGTTTTGATTTGCATTTCTCTGATGATTAAGGATGGTGAGCATTTTTTCATATGTTTTTAGGCCATGTGCCTGTCTTCTTCAGAGAAGTTTCTCTTCAAGTCCGTTGCCCACCCTGTGAGGGGATCACTTGTTCTCTTCTTGCTAATGCTTGCTAATGTGTTTGAGTACTCAGTGGATTCTGGTTAATAAACCTTTTTTGGAGACATAACCAGCTAATATCTTCTCCCATTCTCTACTTGCTTTACTTACTGTGCTTTGGGCTGTGCAGAAGCTTTTTAATTTGATGAGGTCCCAGTAGTGTTTTTTTGATGTTGCTTCAGTTGCCCGGGGTGTCCTCCTCATAAAATTTTAGCCCAGGCCAATTTCTACAAGTGTTTTCCCTATACTGTCTTCTAGTATTTTTATAGTTTCATGTCTTACGTTTAAATATTTAATCCAGTGAGAGTCAATCTTAGTGGTGAAAGATGTGGATCCAGTTTCAGTCTTCTACAGGTTGCCAGCCAGTTCGCCCCACACCATTTGTTAAATAGGGAATCATTTCCCCACTCAATGTTTTTAATAGACTTGTCAAAGACCATATAAGAGTAAGTAGCTGGGTTCATATCTTGATTCTCTCTTTTGTTCCATACATCTACCTCTATGTTTTTGTGCCAATACCATGCTATTATTTTCCCTTTTTTTTTTTTT
>NW_003852691.1:389493-400598 GCF_000181295.1 Otolemur garnettii
GGGGGAGGTTCTAGTAAGCAGTTCTGGGGCCCGCTTTGTACCTGTATTTTATGTTCTTAAATGATCTTCCTTGGATTTATAGCTTGCCGAACTTCTTTCTGGGCTCAGCTCCCCGTCTTTGACTTCATAGATTCTGATTCCAACCAGTTTTTCTTCCTTTGTTCAGTAGCCTCTGATCAGGGTTACTACCAGTCGGCCATCTTCCGAGTTAATTTAAAAAAAAAAAAAGAAACTTGAGTATTTGTAAAGGAACTTCATCACCTGGCTAACGTTTTTATTTATTCTGGAAGGATAGTATGATACTGTTATCCTATCTTGTACAATTTATGAGAAACAACATATAGTTACATAGGCTTCGTGGTTATCCTACCAGCAGCTTACAATAATCAGAATCTCTCCCTTGGAGCCCAAGTAGTTCTGACCCCCAGTGCCAGGAAGAACCATCAGGTAGGATAATGTAGATATATTGAATGAGAGGCTATATGCAAACTTGTCTTACAGAGGGAATGAGAAATACCCAGATTAAGCCCAGTTACTTTTCTAAGCTGGGTGAGGTGACACAAGGAAGGAGGAGAGAACCTAGTCACATTGAGGGGAAGGCGGGTGGAAGCAATCCAAATGTTGACTAATCTGGGGGAGAGAGAGGCAAGGTGGCCAACTGAAGCCAGCTTTTGGCAGAGGCTTCTATCCAGAGAGAGAAATAATGGCCAGAAAGAACCCAATAAAGCAGAAGATTTGGAGCTGAGCTGAGAGAGAGGATCGATAGTTTCACATCACCCCTGCTGTGACAAGCTGGGACTCCAAGGAAAAAATTTCAGGTACAAAACCCATCCCAAAGAGGATGGGAATCCTTCCCCTCCCCGCCTCCAGGAAAGAAGCTTGAGGTGAGTAGAGAACAGAGGACCTTTTGTTTCACCAAAGGGGAGAGAATGACAGAGAGACACTGCTGCAAGCCCAGGCAGTTTATTGCCTGGGCCAAAAGTTGATCTAATAATCTCCCTATCTTCCTGAACTCTCATTCCACTTCTCCCCCTTCTTCTGGTGATCTGGAAGACTAACCCCTGCAAAATCCAGAGCATTTGGCACATTTTTGCTGAGGCAGGGCACTTCATGCGCTGTGGGACAGTTGCACTGAAACTATAACTTTAATAGAGGTGGGAAGTCACAAGGGGAGAGAGACTTTCCCCATGTTGGAAAGAGCATAACTCTAGTCCGATGCTCCCAACCACCGGGGCTTGGCAGCCCATGGCCTGCAGCTGGCAACTCTTGCTTGGCTCCTAAGACCTGCACCATTGGCTGTGACTCCACCTTTTGGCTTCCTGCCCAGCTCCTGTGACCCCTGCGACCCCCAAGTATGGTGACTCCCTCCAGCCGAGGCCCAGAGTCAATGGCTTAACCCTCCAGTTCCCCACAGGCTCCTGTGATCCTTGCAGCCAATGGCAATGCCCTCCAACTCCCCACTGGCTCCTGAAACCTACACAAAGCAGTACCCCAGACTGGTGGCACCACCCCTGACAGTGGCAGCACCACCTCTGACAGTGATGGCAGCTCCATGGTCCCTCCCACCAGGGCCAAACTGAGCTGCTAGTGGACTCCCACTTCCTAGATGCTGAAAACCTTTTTAACTCTCCCACCTGATCAGTGTTTGTGTTTACCAGGACGATTGGTTTGGAACTCTTGACCTGGGCTGATCACCTGAGGACCCACAAAGGTTGTACCCCAGTTGTGTTGTTGTGGGAGTGTGGGATTTTCCCCTTCCTGTTGTCACCTGTGGCGGCGGGGGCAGGGTGTCTTAGTTGTTTATATATCTCTACAGCTGAGATTTCAGCTCAAAGCCACTGATTCACTAGGACTGGATAGAGACTAGCTGAATACCGGTCAGCACCATCTAGTCCCATCACATGAAACAGGTGCCCAGAGTTTCAGGCAGTAGTTCTGAATGGGATCTTTGTAAAGCTCTAAGGGAAAAGCTGCAATCACCAGTCCCAGTTCTTTGGTAAGGGGTTGGTTAATTACAACTCCAGAAACCTTCAATTCAATTTCACGTTGCCAGCCCATCTAGCCAAACAGTGAAAAATAATTATGGGGCAGAATAAGCAAAAAAGCTTGGGCAACATGATTAATCAGAGTGGATCAACTCCCCCAGGGTATGACAAAGGAGAGACAACAGAAGATCCCACTCATAAAAACATGGCTGAGATGTCAGAAATCGAATTCAGAATTTGGATCGCAAATAAGATTAACAGAATGGAGGTAAAGATGGAATTAGAAATTCAAGGAGCAATTCAAAAGTTGTCTCAAGGATTCAATGAATTCAAAGACAAAATCACCAAAGATTTTGACACATTGAGGCAAGAACTTGTAGCCCTCAAAGATCTGAGAAATACAGTAGAATCCCTCAGTAACAGAATGGATCAGGCAGAAGAAAGGATCTCTGACACTGAAGACAAAGCTTTTGAACATTCCCAAATACTCAAAGAGGAAGAGAAGTGAAGACCAGAAATGGATCATTCTGTGAGAGAATTGTGGGAACACTCCAAAAGAGAAAACATTTGCCTCATAGGAATCCCTGAAGGAGAAGACAATGATCTGAAAGGCACAGATATTCTACTCCAAGAGATAATTGAGGAGAACTTCCCAAGCATGGCAAGAGACACTGAAATTCAGATAGCAAACAGTTTTGGAACCCCGGCACCACTCAACCCAAATAAATCATCTTCTAGATGTAATTAACACATTGTAATTAACTTCACCTAAGTTAATATGAAGGAGAAAATCCTGTAAGCAGTCAGATGTAAGAAAATCATAACCTACAAGGGGAAGAATATTAGAATGACTGCAGAGCTCTCTGCTGAAACTTTTAAAGCCAGAAGAGGATGCTCAGTGACCTTCAGTCTTCCTAAAACAAAACAACTTTCATCCCAGGATCCTGTATCCTATTCTTATCTAGGATTTGTCCTTCCCCATGGGGAAATATGGCTCTGTCAAAAAAGTGTGAAAGCAATCAGTTTATTCACTGGTCCTTCTTTTTAGAAGTAACATAAGAGTTCCTTCATACAACTAAACATGGGACTATGGGAAATATGATGGGATAGAAGTTTTATAACATTGAAAATGCCTAAAAATGAGGTTAGAAATAAGTAAATACTAGACATAGAGCAATGCTGGGGCTGGAAACATAGTGTGAGGGAAAATGAGAAGGGGTCCTTCCTCATTAGCAAAAAAGAGACCCACACATCTCTCTTAATTATGTTCCATCTGCTTATGAACTTAGGTCTGGTCTTTTTGACAATAAATTTATGTGTGCTATATTAACTTATTTACATATAAAATAAAACCTGCTTAATTGCACTGCTGTGTTAACTTGCTCTTTTTTCCCTTTATTTTCCTTTTTTATTTTTATTAAATCATAACTGTATACATTAATGCATTTATGGGGTAAAATGCGCTGATTTTATATACAATTTGGAATGCTTACATCAAACTGGTTAACATAGCCTTCACTTCACACTTACTTAATTATTATGTTAAGACATTTATACTCCACACTTAATAGATTTGACATGTACCCACACTTTCATATGACTTGCTGTTTTTGCACCAGGTCTGCTCATGCTGCTGGGTTTGCTCTTTGTGTGGCCAAGGCCAAGTGCTTTCATTTCTGTGGGCTGGTTGCTAGCGGCAACCATAGAAAGTCCAAACCATGGCCGAGGTCTCTGAGACTCTCAACAGGGAAGGTTCAAGGGAAGATGCATGTGTGTTAGGAAGTTTGTTACATAACCCTGAGCTGTCAGTTACTCAAAGGTGGGAAGTAATAGGTGATCCTGCCAGGGGAAAGGTGGGACAAAGTTGATAGTTCAGTTAGTGTATGAAAGACAGTGTGTGTTCATACCTTGGGGTCTCTTCTCCACTCTTAGAAAGGGATCTGTCTCACTCTTTGACATTCATTGTCCTTATGCTTTGTGTGATTTTGCTGTACAATGAATGCATCTTAATGTGGATTGCTTTGTGCTTGTATCACCCTGTCATTGGCTAGGCACCAGTGCTCATTCTTGACACTGGTAGCCAAGAAGCATGGAAGCATCCAATTCCAGAGAGACCAAATATTTTAGTTTCAAAACCCAGGATTTCCTGTTCATTTGGAGGACCCCTTGTAGGTCCAGTATGGTGAGGTTACAGGGCAATGTGGATTGTTGGAGACTTTTTGTGTGTTTTTGTTGGAGACTGCTTTGTGTGATTTTCAGAGGCTACTTTTTTGTTTGTGTTTTAGAGGCTGCTTAGCAGCACTGTCTCTACAGCATCCTGTTTTCCTTTTCCTATGTTTGATTCCTAAACTCACAGAACCTCTGTTTCTCTCTCCCAGCTTCCACATACAAGGCCCTGAGCACTCCAGGTATATTACAACATCTACATTGCTGTGTTCTATCTTTCCTCTGCAAACCTCTGTGTTTCTGTTTTCCAGCTGAACTAACGGTGACTTGGATAGGTTTGGCCATGATTGCCTTGCTTAACTATCTAGGGTGAGGGAAGGGAGTGTGAAAACATTGTTCTTATCAGTTCTCTGCCTGGCAGAGGGGTTTCCCTACTTGTATGTGTAACAAAAATCCTATTCAGGATGAGGGGATGATGGGGACATCCCAGGAAATTCCCCATTTAGTTGTTTCTGTGGCATCTTCAATGGCTAAGTTAGATGGTCTACAAAAAAAAAGTATATTTTCTTTTGTGTGTCCTAACTAGAATTAGGGGAAATACACTGGGTCTGTGTTTGTGTGATTTTTGATGAATAGGACTAATTTCTGATATTATTGGTTTAGTGAGAACAGCCAGGCCTTCTAAGTTACTGTCAAAAATGCTCATGTGTTTAATTTTGGAGGTCTTACTAGTGTGAATGTATGGTTTTTGGAGAATAGGTGTTTCTAAAGGACAAATCAGAATTTACTACTTCTTAGGATTTTGGCTAAAAATTAAAGTTCCTAGGGATAAAACATCTGGAAGTCTGGATGCATGTGTTTGTGTATATGGAATATGCCAAAGACTAAGATGTGCTGTGAAAAAGGCATGACATTTCTAAATACATATGCAGTTTCCTATATCACAGATGGTTTTAATGGATTTGGGAGGAAAAAAGGTATAAAGCAGAGGCAAAAAAAAGGGGGTAGGAACATAAAAATGAGATTTTGCAAAGAAAGGATTGAACACAGAGAATGAGTTTGTGTGGAAAATAAAATAGAAGAGAGAGAAGTTAAGAAAATTTAAAAAAAAAGAAAGAAAATTAAGGATATGAAGATGTATTTGGATAAGGAAGGTAAAAAGGAAAGTTTGGGACAAAAGCAGAAAGTCCAATCACATTCTGGATAATCTATGTCGGTTGTGACAAAGTTTGTGAAAGGAAATTTTGAAAAAAAATATGTGGAAAAAAAATGGAAAGTTTGTTAAACCATCAAACTCAGAAGTTAATGGGAATGGCCAGTTCTGACAGCAGAGTAATAAGGCTGGAAAGGGAGATGGAGATCTCATTCTCTATAACTTTTAGTAGAAATTTTAATTCTAGCCATGAAAAAGATGACATCATAATAAAAGGGTTGAAGAAGTAGTACAAATGCTTAATTCCAGGGACCAGAGATGTCTATATCCTAAGTAAAATATTCCCATCATTTCCAGCCTGAGGCAGACAGATATTCCTTCTTGAATTTCTCTTGTTCCTAATTTTTGCTTCCTGTCCTTAGAATCCCTCCTGAGAGAGAACACATGAGGGAATTGGGACCCAAGGATAAGAGATGTCCCTGTGTTTGTCACAGGCCATTGGGGGGAAGGGGTACTGAGTGTGGAGGGGCATGGACTGTGACTCCCCACGGTCAGGGATGGTGCAGCAGGACTAAGGATGCCTGGTCTGGTGGACAACCTGGGAGGAGGGTAGGGCCTAATATAGCTGCCTCCAATTGACTGTGGTCTGCTGGTCATGAGGGCACAGCCACAGTTTCCACCTGTCTTTGCTTGATCCCTGCCTGAAAGCCTCAGGTCTGTCCCAAGTCCAGTGAGGCATTTGAACTTTTCCCTGTTCCCCAAAGGCCATTCTTTCCAGCAGAAAGCCAACTATTTCTTCTATCCTAAAAGAAACCATGGGCCTGGAAGCTTCAGTACACCTCCCCAACTGACCCCTAAGAAGTCTGATAAAATTTTGAAAGACCCTAGGGTTCAATAAACTTCACAAAGAGGCTGAAACACTTCATGACAATAATACCAGTTGCCAGATGGAGAATCCTGGCCCAAGAGCAGGAGCCTTAACCTGCACACAATCCTGCATTTAGATCTCTTTTGTGGAAGAGAGAGAAAGTGGTCAGAGGCTTTTACTTACCTGAGGGATAATTCCCAATATTGTGAACCTTGTGCAGAAAGAATGGCCTTAGGGGACAGGGAAAAGTCCAAATGCCTCACTGGACTTGGGACAGACCTCAGACTTTCAGGCAAGGATCAGGCAAAGATAGGCGGAAACTGTGGGTGTTGCTTTGGTCCCAGCAGAGACTCAGGCTCCCACTCCCCCAGCATATGATCAAAGACCTGAATCATGATAGATCATAGAGTAAATTGATCCAGGAAGTTTTCTCACACATAACCCTGTCTAGTCACTTAAATAATTGGCTATTAAATTAGGTCAAACAATGTCCTTCTATGGATATCACATATATCAAAATTATTGTCACTAGTGCCAGATGACCAAATAGATAAAGGTAGAAGTGAAGCTTCCTAGTGCCATGGGACCTCCTGTTAGTTACTGGCTTACACATGCACTTCCTAGAATGATCTTTGGGCAAAAGGGAATGTGGGAAATATGACCTTTTTTGTTTTTGCTGTTGTCCAGATTGCTTTCTGTGAGGCCTGATAAATCATGCCTTCAAAACAGGAAAAGCAGTGTTGTGTATTATCCAAGTATAATGTGGCTTACTTTCTACCTTGATTCCAGCGTAGTATTTCATGACAGATACCAGAACCTCTTAACTTAACTGAAGCACTCTTTCTATTGACTCTAGTTCTTTAGAGAAAGCTTAGCTCTTTCATCCAACTAACACCAATAGAATCCCTATATGCATGTGTAAATTGTAAGCTCTGACGTTGAGATGTCCTGCCTTTTTCAGCTGAACCAATGTGTATCTTTCGTCTATTGACCTATGATCTCACCTATATTTCATGTCTCCATGAATGTATAAAACCAAACTGTAACCTGGCTGCCTAGTTCACATTATTTCAGGATCTCTAGCTATTATACTCCCTGGCCCTGGTCACATGACTTTCACTCAGATAAAACCTCTTTATTACACAGAATTTGGGTTTATCCTGTTGATAGTTTCTTTTTGTATGAAATTTTTTTAATTAAAAACATAAAAGTTATCAAAGGAACTTTGTTCCTCAGTTAAAGTCAGAACTAAAAACTTAGAAGTTAATCTGCATATAGAATAACATTGGTCTTTACTGATATGGATTTTGACATTGGATCACAATTGCCTTTCTTCTATGATAAATGAAGATATAAATTATACCTCCATCTCTTCCTCTTCCCCTTCCAAATATTTATATCACCATCAATCCTTTCAAAGTTACGTGAACTGTGATAAGATTCCTGTTGTATTACACCTTTGGGGTTTTCCTTGAATTAATCATTACCTTACATTGGTGATTCTCAATTTGTGGGTCCCAACCCACAGGAACTGTATTAAAGGGCTGCAGCATCAGGAAGGTTGAGAACCACTGCCTTACATATTTCTGCTTGGCAAATTTTCTTTCTCTATCTTTAGTGGATTTCAGATGTTTTGTCACTTTGTCCAGCTTATAATTTTTCTGCTGCAACTGAGGTCTGTGTCACACTGTCACTTAGTCTTTTTTCTACACCTTTTAGGTTGGTTCCATCATTTCCTGGATCCCACATTTTCATGTCCTAGCTTATGAATTTTTTGTCTTTCCCATGTGAAAGGGGTACAAAAGTTTTTGTTACATGAATAATTTTTTTAATGGTGAAGTAAAAGCTATTAGCATGTCCATCACCTGAATAGTGTTCTTTGAACCTGACAGATACATTTTAGTCACCCTTCCTCTCCTCCACTTCTTGATTGTAGTAACTATCTGTGCCCATCTGTACCTGCTTAATAGTTCCAAATTAGGACAGAGTACATGTGATTTTTTTTTCCATTCTTGAGATACTTCACTTAGGGTAATGATTACCAGTTCCATCTAAATTGTTCAAAAAAAATTAACTATTTAGTTTGTATGGCTAAGTAGTACTCCATGGTATGTGTGTGAATATATACATATGTATACATATACAGGTATATATATAAATTTAAACATTGAAAGTTACAATTTTTTTTTTTTTGACACAGAGTCTCACTTTATCACCCTTGGTAGAGTGTCATGGCTTCACAGCTCACAGCAACCTCCAGGTCTTGGGCTTAGGCAATTCTCTTGCCTCAGCCTCCTGTAGCTGGGACTACAGGCATCCACCACAATGCCTAGCTATTTTTTTGTTGCAGTTTTGGCCAGGGCTGTGTTCGAATCTGTGCTCGGTATATGGAGTCAGTGCCCTACTCACTGAACCATAGCCACCACCAGAAAGCTGCAAATATTTTAATTTTCACATGAGTTTTATGTCCACTCTGTATGTGTGTGTGCATGTGTCTGTATGTATTACACTTTGTAAATCCAATCATGAATTGATGGACACTTAGGTTCATTCTGCATCTCTGTGATTGTGAATTGTGTTGCAATAAACATGTGGAGTGCAGATGTGTTTAGATAAAATGACTTCTTTTCCTGTAGGTGGATACCCAGTAATGGGATTGCTAAGTTGAATGATAAGTTTATATTTATTTCTTCAAGGAACTTCCATACTGTTTAGATTGTGCTAATTGGCAATCTCACCAACAGTGTATAAGCATTCCTTTCTTGCTGCATCTATTGCACCACAGCATCTATTGTTTTTATACTTTTTAATAAAAGCCATTCTAAGAAGGGTAAAGTGATAATGTCGTGGTCATTTTAATTTGCATTTCCCTAATAATTAGTGATGATGAACACTTTTTCTTATGTTTGTGGACTAGTTTTCCATCTTCTTTTGAAAAGCTTCTTTTCCTGCCTTTGCCCACTTTTTAGTGGGATTGTTTACTTTTTCCTGCTGATTTATTTGAGTTCTTGTAGAACCTGAATATTGGCCTTTTATCAGATGTATAGTTTGTGAGTATTTTTTTCCATTATATAGGTCTTCTATATGCCCTATTGATTATTTACTTTCCTGTGCAGAAGCTTTGTACTTTAATTAAATCCCATTTATCTGTTTTTATTGTTGCTGTAATTGTGTTTGAAGATATTAGTCATACATTCGTTGCTTAGGTCAATGTCTTAAGAATTTTTCCTGTATTTCCTTCTGGAATTATGTTAATTTCATGCCTTACAGTTAAGTCATTTGTCTATCTTGAATTTATTTTTGTAATCATTGATTACAGAGATCCTGTTTCATTCTATTTTATGCTTCTTTTGTTATGTTCCATTTTCTAGTTTCTTTCTAAAAGAAAGGAAAATGAGAGGTCAACTCTAGTCTGCCTTCATTTCTGAAGTACCTTTAATGGGGCTGGTGTGACTTTCCACTTAGGTTGTGGCTAGCACCTGTACTTTGCCTTGGAGCCTCCTGTGTTCTACTGAGAAATTGGGTGTCATTTGCACTCTCTTTCTCTCTGGAAACTTTTCTTCTTCCTGCCAGTCTGATATGCTGTGGTGGAAGGCCTTGTTTTGGGCCTCCTTCAGTCTTGGATTAGAGTGTCAGAGCCACTGTGTCTTGTCAGAACCGTATGCCTGAAACAGCTAGTACACTGATTGAAAGTACAAGCTTGCAAGAGGTGAGGCTCTGCAGAGGTGTGGGAGAGCCTGAGGTAACCTCCACTGTGGCCATTTATTGAAACATTATACAACAGGTGTGGGGAGCCCCACATATAAGGATCACATGCTTAAAGATTGTTATGTGCTCTTTCCCCATGGTTGAACACCTTCTTAATAACAAGCAACTGATCTTATCTCATTAGAGCACTAAGTTGCTTGAGGGTTTGTCTCCAGGCTGCAAACTATCTCCAGGCAAACCAGGAGACTGTCCTGCTCTCAGTGTTTCTCTCAAGAACCAATGACTGTTCTTATAAGCATAGTGCACAGTCTCCTATATTAGAGTATTTCGAAGGACTCAAGTTCTTCATTCTGGGAAGTGTTATGTAATAAACTCCTCACTTCATTGCTCTTACTCTTCACTTTGTGTCAATCAAATACTAAACTTTTACTGATTACCTTTGAAGTTTGCATTATAATTTTACTTTGGGGAAGAGATTTCCTTGATTCTTTTTTCTAATCATTTTATTTACTATTTAGTCATTATTTAGTTGTTATCCTTTAATTCTTCTTGATTCTCTCATTGATTCCTTTTTCCCATCTTATTTTGTAAGGGCAGTCTCTTATCACATCTCCCAGGATATGAATTATTGTTAATTATTTGTCACATATTACCTTCTATTCCCTTGATTCTGGTTACTCAGCCTATGTATTTTGATCTCCCTTTTCCTAGATGAGCAGTAGTGTATCACAGAAGTGAAAAGCATAGGTTTGGGGTCCTGGCTCTGTTACTTACCTGCTGTATAAACTGAGGTTAAATTTTCTGGGCTTTGTCAACTCTATGGATGAGTACAGACATAGTGGACAAAGTACCTGATTGGATTCATCTCAGCATAGAGATAATATATAGAAAATGTTTAGAACATTGCTTCACATATAGATAATGTTTTAATATGATAATCCTATATGCAATGATCCTATCATATTCACTCACTTAGGATTATTTTGCTGGAATCCTTTCTTTAAAGTCTGATGAGGCTTGAGAGCCTTAGTTTTTCTCTCCTTAATTGAGAGGTCTAAGGTACTGGCTGGACACTATGTGTAGGTGGTGTTTGGCAGGCAGGCACATTAAATGCAGGACATTACTCTGTGTTGATGGGTGTTAAGTCAGTTCATCAGGCCTCTGTCTCTCCATTCCTGATTATAATCCATACTTAACTTTTATTTTTTTTTTATTTTTTTTTTTT
>NW_003852691.1:414534-428604 GCF_000181295.1 Otolemur garnettii
CCTGTGGTCCCAGCAACTTGGGAGGTGGAGGCAGGAGACTTGCTTGAGCCCAGGAGTTGGAGGTTGCTGTGAGCTATGCCATGGCACTCTACCCAGGGGGACAGCTTGAGGCTCTGTCTCAAAAAAAATAATAATTTGAACCAGTGGTGTTTGGAAGAAATGAGAAAAATGAGACTCCACATAGGACACGTTAGACTCTGCTTTAAAGTAATGTTTATTTCTCTGTGCAGTGCACACTTTGGGCATCAAATATGGGGACAGACAGCGCTGCTGGGAGGCTACTCATGGCAGTCATCTTCTCCTAGGCCCCACATTTTAGCCTTGTACAGAGTGATATCCTTTTAGACCTGGAAGTGGTTCAGCCAGTGATCCTGGCATTCTGGGTTGACCTAGAGAGGAGGATGAAGAATGAGAAAAACCTCTGTGAGGATGTGAGTAGAACTGGGTTTGGAGATGATGGAGCTGTACTAAAACAGGTCCCACTCTGGGGATGTGTGTCTGTGCTGGGACATGGAGTTGATAGCATTCATGTGAATAGAGTTGTGAGTCTTAAGGAGAAGAGCCTAGTCAAATGCCCGGAATTCCTACCACACTGCCCAAACTAGAGGCCACACTGGGGGCTCATTCCTTTACTGGAATGAGGGAGTGGCCTGTGTCTGCCAAGTGAGTCCCCAGCTCCTGGAGTGGCACCCAGTCCTCACTAGGCAACCAGCACATACTTGTGGAAAGAATGACTGAGTGTATGAAAGGGTCATATAGTACAATTGAGCACTGACATAAGTCTTAAACAATCTACATTGTGCAATTAACTGCATCTGTCACCTGGAGACAAGAGGCTGAGAGGTGCTCATTGACTGTGGCTTCCCCTATCCCAGCACTGAAGTGGCAAGTACTGTGCATATCCAGGGTTGAGGTCTTCCAGGTGGCTGGGAGCCCTATGTTGGGCTGAACAAGTGTCTTCTTCCCCCAACCACATCACCCCGAGACTCCAGCTTCATTATCACTAAAGGCTATGCAAAACCTGAGGTATTGCTCTGGGGGATACTGTGATTTCTTACTATGCTAGCAGCCCTATCCATGGACATGATCCACGTTTACAGTGATGGTGAACAAGGAGGATTTTTGGAGGCTTCGCATGTCCCAAGTGATAAATGGACTGGGGGCATGTGCCATATGTGATCTGCAAAGACTAGGAGAGTATGAGCACAGCAGGCCAGGCCGAGCCAGCTGCAGTTGGCTTCCTATCCTCGTAAGCTGGCATACCAGGTCCACACCCACATGTGGCACTCCTGTGAGTCAGGTCTTCAGGGAAACAAAGACTGGTGAGTTAATTTAAGTGTACTTTGGGCTATTTTTCTAAGTTGGTTAATCATCTGACTAGGGTGATTTCTGTTTTTATCCAGACTTTTCTTCCTTCACAACCCTCTTCCTCCCCTGACAAAGGTTCTTTCCTGGAGCAAACTCTATACATCTTGTAAGTGGTAGTAGAAATGTTTTCAAGTTGTGTTCCCTGACTTCTGCTTTTTCCTTATAATAGAAGCCTTTTCTTACTTAGTGTGCCCTTATTCCTGGGCAACCTTGAGGCTGTCTGTACCCTTCCAGTCAAACAAGGACAGAACTGTTTCTAAGATCATCACTTATAGTTGAGAGCACAGAGCACACAAGTCTAAGTAACATGCCAAGCCCACCCTCCTGGTCATGGGAGCTGCAGACTCACACGTCTGCCATTAGCTGCCTTTATTTAACCAACATGCACACAGTGTTCCTTCTGTGTCAGCCTCTCTCCTTTGAGCACTGCACAGATACCCCCTTGCCTAAAATCAGCACCACCTAAAAAGCAAGGTGTTATACTATCTCATCTGTGAGTAAGTGGAGTCATAAGAGAGCTTAGAAACTTCCCAGGGGGCTACAGCTAGTTAGAGGCAGCCAGAACTGAAACCCAGCCGTGTCTGGCTATTGTAACACATCCCTCTTTCCCCTTCCCACTCCTGTGCCCCAGCCCTCTCCTCTTTCCCCCCACCCTCACCTGTCCCCCCCACTCTCTCCTGTCCCCTGCCCTCTCCAGCCCATTTCCCTCCTCCTCTTCCCAGAGTCAAATCCAGGAAAAAGGCAAGTCCCTCCTCCCCCCAGGGTGGCTGAGAACATGCTTCCCAGCCATGCTCCCCAGCCATGCTCCCAGGCTTCTTCCCCCTACGGTTGCCAAGAACAAATTTCAGAACAAGGAAGAAAAGTCCCAAGTTTCACAAAACCCCCCAAGTTCTCAGTAGATGAACAATAGTAGAAAACTCACCAAGACTTGATTAATTACTGTTGTATAACCATAACCATTGTGATATGAGATGTATTCAATGTCAACCAAAGTGTATTAACCATTGTTGCATTACTGTAACCATTGCTGTATCCATGACTACCCGAGGTGTAACCCCCCCCTTAACCAGCCACATTTCGCTTCTGTGGTATGCTTGCACAAACCTATAAAAAGGAACCCACCCCCTTCTGTGGCAGGTAAAATAAATTACCAATTAATTACATCTAAGCGGGAGTCTGACTATCTTTTCAGGTCTAGGGGAGTATAATATGACTTCCAACTCTGTTCTCTTGGCCATCACCTATGTTGCCCCTGACCTTTGGTGTTTACTGAGGATAGGAGCCACACTTAACAAGGGTTCAGAGTCCTATACAATCCCCTGGTTTTCAGTGTCTCTGAGTATTTCATTCTTGGGCCCTGGGAGGTGTGGTGAGTGAGATGCAGAAACCTAGCTGGGGGATGAAGTCAGAGTTATAAAGGACTCAGGATCTGCAACAGGTAACCACCTGTGCCCTTTATTCTGACTGCATCATTCCTCAGGGTAGAGCATCCAGCATCAGAGGCTTTCCCAGAACCTGACCCAGGGGCACCTGGTTCTTCTACTTGGCTCTCAATTGCAATGAGGCAAACAGTGACACTGTACTAGGCAGTATTCTGGTCCCCGGCGGGGAGGACTGAGTAAGACAGATGTGGTCTCTGTTCTCCTAGTTCTTAAAGTCTGGATGTGGGCAGAGGATACAATATCCATTGTCAGAAACAGACCTGAAGGTGTCAGGCAGAGACATATGCCATGATGGAAGGTGTGGACAAGGGCCTAAGAGGGAATAGCAGCTACTGCAGATCTAGGACTGGGGAGAGGCAGAGGAAAAGCATAAAGTAGGGAGAGAGAGCAAAGGCCCCGTAACATGAATGAGTGAAGCAAGTGGAGCCTGACAGAGAGAGTGAGGGGGAAGGTGGGGAGCAGGGAGGTCCCATCTTCCTACACTCAAATGAGTGTGTCTGCCAACACCAGACATATCTGCAGCTCCACAGCTATCCCACTCTACAAGTCTCCAGAGAGAAAGGCAGATGCACCATGTATAAATGTGGGCTTTGCAGACAGTGCCACTACTAGCCCTCCAGGTGGCCTCATTCCTCTAAGCCTCACTATTCTCATCTGCAAATGGGAAGAAAACATCTACCTCCACAAGATGACTGATAATGAGGAGAAATGAGGATGTGACTCAGTAGTCAGGCACTGGCCTAGACCTACTCTAACATAAAGCAGATGGCAAGTCCTCCTGCTCAATGTCCACCCATCACCTGTTATGTTCCTTATTACTCTAAGTCACCACCTTGCATCCCAAAAATTTGTGAGAGAGTGACTACAGAGGCCAGTCAGCCTCTCTGTGCTCTATCTCAATGTCATTCTTAAACCTTAGGACTTACCATCTGCAGGTTCCTCCAAGTTATCATGACAGGACATGGGATTTCCAGTAATCAGGTGAACTAGAGAAAAACAGCATCACAAGTTCACATTAAAACATGAACTCCCTTCCTTCTCTAAGATACTGCTTTGGCTGGGCATCCACTTGGAACTTATTAAGCCCAGGCCAGGCATTGTGCTGGGGGGAAGGAGGCAAGGTGGAGTGATGCCCTCAGGAACCTAGAACAAAGAGTGGCACCTCCCAGTATGTTGGCCACCAGCTGCATGTGGATATGTGCATTTGAGTATATAAAATGAAATACCAGTAAAAGTATCTCAAGAATAGAAGAAAAAGTATCTAATGTACTCAGCCCTATTATAAAACTAATTTATAGCATAGGAAAGCTATAACCCAATTATAGCCCAAGAATATGGGGAAAGGGGAGCAGGAGGGGAAGGAAGGGGGGAGAATGGGTGGATGGAGGGTGATTGGTGGGATCACGCTTATGGTTCATCTTATAAGAGTGCATGTGAATCTTTCTAAATGTAGAATATAAATGTCTTAACACAATAACTAAGAAAATTACATGAAGGCTATGCTAACCAGTTTGATGAAAGTATTTCAAATTGTATATAAAAACAGCACACTGTACCCCATGACTGTATTAATGTACACAGCTATGATTTAATTAAAAAAATAAAACGAAATACCATGAAAAATTCTATTCTTTAGTCACACTTGAAAGCAAATTTGAGATGTGCAACAGCCAAACCTGGGTCACAGCTACAGTTTTGACTACAGAACAGATACACGCTGTCTTCCTCATGACAGATGCTCTCTGGAACAGACCTTGCCTAGAGGGAAAGAAAGTGCCAGGCAGCCAACAGAGGTTATCAAGATAGTTAGCCCTCCCCAGAAGGACTCATTATGACAGTAGAGCAGAACTGACACTCACCACTTAGCTCAGAATACACATGCACAGGAGAGGAGGCTGTAAGCAAGACAGAAAAGTTTTCTGTTTTCCCTGATCTTCATTCTATTTGTCGTGACTGATGATAAACAAACATGGCATCTGCTGACTTAAGTGTGATAGAGAACAGTAAAGCAGGACAAGTGGGTAGTATGTTGATGGGGGTAGGGTGGGGGATGCACATCTAGGGAGATACAGTTGAGCAGTATCACGACCAGGGGAGTGCACTATGTGAGTGTATGTGGGAGAACACAGGTGTGAACTTGAGACAGTTTGAAAACATCAAGAAGATCTGAGTGGTCCAGGAAAGGGAGCTAGGTAGAGAGTGGTAGGAAATGAGCAGAAGTCAGCAGAAACCAGTGGGGTCCAAATGATTATCCCAAACTACCAGCACTGAAATAGCTTTGCAGCATGAAGCTCTCTGAGATGTGTATTTATATAGTCTCTATTGTCAGTGTATTAGCAGAGCATAATTTCTCTCTGTAGAGGTAAAAATAAACAACAGTACAAGTTCTAATATTTTCTCATTTTACCCCAATGGGCATGTGCCCGAAAGAAGTGAGCTGAGAGACAGACAGCATGTTTTCTGAAACACCTCAACATTACCTGAAAGGATTCTTTAAGTAACCTAAAATAAACCACATTTGAATAGAATTAGACATTAATTTGTTTCTCTGATACATTATTAAGAGCTCTAGAGTAAAAGAAGTTTAGATATAACTAAAGTGAAGACACTACATTTTCTCCATATGCGTCATCAGACGTCATCAGACTAAAGATAACTGCACCATGCAGTTAATTAGGCACAGGAGTTGGGGAGTAAATTCAGGAAGAAGGAACAAGATTTACACTTCAGTAAGGTAGAGTAAATGGCAAGTTGTATTTCAAAAATCCATTTATTGTGAAATTGCAGGGAAGAAAGGAACCTGTGTGGGATCCTTGAGCAGTGGCTGGTTCAGATTAGGCTTTGAAATCCATTTTAAGGGCACATGCCTGCAGGTGAGGAGGGTGTTGTAATTAACCTGGGTAGGGGCCTCATCTGCTATGTGATTTAAACTTTATCTCAGAAACAGTGGAGCCACTGGAGATGTTATGGAGGGACATCCAGTTGGCCTTCAGCATAGCTCTAGCTAGAAGGGTGCAGGAAGGGAGGCTTGGGGCCCATCTTGGAGGGGAGGATGATAGTTGGAAGTCCCTGCTGAGGCTTTCCCAGTAAGAGTGAACAGAGAGGCTCACTGAGGTACTATTTAGGGGAAAAAATCATGTGAGCAGAGAGGGAGATGCTTCCATGTGCATGAAGGTGTCTTTCCATGGGGTAGGAGCAGGAGGTTCAGGAGAAACTAATGCAAAAAAGTAACAGAACCTGTGCATGATTATGTGGAGGAGTTGTTGAGGAGGATTCCCAGGCTTTGAGCTTGGGAGAATGAATAACTATGGTGCTTCTTGCTGAAGAAGGATTTTCTGGAGTGGTGCTGAGTGGGGCAGAAGGTGCAGGTTTCCACCTGCTGGGTTTGAGGTTCCTGTGAGTGGTGCAGGGAAGGCAGCTGGAAGGGGTGTGGGGGTGAGGGTCTGAAGCTCTGTTTGAAGGCCAGAAGCTGATGTGACCAGCCCAATGAAACTTCCAAGGAGTGTGCCGAAACAATAGTGGAAGGCAGGGTTGTTTAATAGGGGGAGCACTGTGGTCCCAGAATCACCTAACCTGACCTTCCTAGGCCATATGTGAAGCATGAAAATAAATCTTTACCTCATTAAAAAACCGTTATAAAGCTGTTCAACTTCCTTTGCTATGAAAATATATAATCGTGATATGGATGTGTTCTAATATACTTAATACGTCTGATGTGAAGCAGGCAAGCCCCCCCTTCTTATTCCTGAGTCTGAAGTCTAGGGGGACAGTGTGAGAGAAGCTCTTCTCCTTCCCTCAGGGCTTCTCCTTAGGGAAGATCTTCTAGCTCTTGCCCTCCCCATTTCACTGCCCTTCACGCTTGCTGAAGGGATTCATGTGATACTGCATGCAGAGATTCTGGGTGTCATGCTCTTTGAAAGAGTTCTCATAAGATTTGGTTCTGGTGGAACTCATCTGGGGCCCCCTTCTCCTCGTGGTGTCCCACGACAACCTTGGTGCTGCAGGTCTCTCTGTACCCTCAGATAGCTGGCCTGCTGCCTGCCTCCACAATCTCTAGACAATGGCATCCTACACAGTTTCCAGGGAACAGAGTCTCCTATAGCCTTCAGGCAGCATTGTCTCTGCTATAGGACCCTGCTGCTTTAGACCACCTGGGCACCCTCAGTCCCCTGCTTGGATACATGCACCCTGCCCACCTCGGAGGACTTTATTTCCAGCCCAGCTCCCTCTGGTTCTCCAAGTCACCTAGGACCCAGCCAGTTATCAGACCTATCCCAGGACATACCAGGAGGAGACTGGCCTGAAGGTGCAGATAAATGAGGTCATAGCCTCAGTTTCATCAATCCATTTCCTAAAAATATTTGGAAGGACTCGGAAACCCCTTCTATTGTAAAGCACATTAAATGGGAATAATGACTCAGGAACTACCTTCAAGAGTGTTTGATTGAACTCAATATACCCAAATTATTATCATTTCAAAGACTCAGTATAAAAAATGTTGAGTGATTCTACAGTGTTTCTTCACACTGTTTCAAATCTAGTACAAATTTCACAGTTCATAGTACATGTGAAATGCTCCTCAGCTGTACATGGACACAGCAATTCTAGATTTCTTCATTTTACCCTATCTGCTATACATCTGTCTTCCACTTGAAATTGATTTTTGAGCATTTTGGGAAGTAATAATGCAGCTTAATTTATTTTCCAAATAAGTAACCAACTGACCCAGCACCAATTCACTGAAATTCACAGTCCTCTCCCCACAGTTCTTCTCTGCTACATTTGTCTGAGAGAAAGTGTCCACACATGTGTGAGTACTTTCTGAATTCTATTTCATTTTCCACTTTGTTATTGTAACCTCGTTTTCAATTTTTTTATTTCAAATTAATGTGAGGGTACACATTTTAGCTTACATTGTTCTCACTTATAAGGTAAAGTTCAAGTTGTAGTTGAGCCCTTCACCCAGGGGCTCAACATCCTCCCATTGTGTACGTTAGGTGGGCTATTTCACACTTAATCTCTGTAGCCTAGAGGAGCACTAACAATATTAATTATTTTTGTACTAAGTTTTGATATCTGATAAGAAAGAATTTCCTTTTAGGAGAGTCTTGATGTTTCTATCCCTTTGCATTTCCATATTAATTATAATCAGATATCAGTTCCCTATAAACAGCTCTTGAAATCTTGACCAAGAGAGAGATTGTGGTTATTATTTTGAGGAAAGTACTTTTTTAAAATCAATCGTATGGTATCTTCTGCTCTCATCTGACTGGGATGAAAGCATGTTCTTGCCTTGCACACTTTGCCCCCTTGCTATCCCGAGGTAGGAGCAGATGACTAGTCAGGGGCTCAACCCTCAGGGCTTTGATGACAATGCAATGGAGAGCCCCAGACATTTTTGCAGAAGACATTTCTTAAGAGCAGAGAGTCCCTGGCATGGTTCTAAAATGCTAAGGTGAAGACAAATGGAGTCTGGGAGGAAACAGACCAAAAAAGATAAAGAAAAACCATCCTAAGTCCCCATCTATATGTAGAAGCATCTGACCCTTTGAGAGTGCTCAGGATTCACCCCCTCCTGACTTATATTGCCCAGCCCCTACCCTCCTTGAGAACAGATGGAACCCTTTCTGCTCCTCGTTCTTCTCTACCTTCTCTGCCAGTGGTCTCACAATCTGCTCTGTGGTCACAGACCATGTTCCAGTCACAGGGGCTCATGCAGGCTGGCTGAGACAGGACAGGAAAGGAGCAGGCTACCTAGAAAAAGAGATCATTAAAGGCATCCCTGGCATCTGAAGAGGATTAACACAGGAGTGGAGGCAAAAACACACAGAAGTGAGATATACAGGAGCTGGGGATAGCCTAGGGGGCCTGTAACTCACCCAGGCTGAGGGTTGGTTGCCTTGCCTTGCCTGACCTGGGCCCACCAGGGCAAACTGGGTATCCACAGTACTGGGGATTCAGGGAAGCTCTAAGCTGTCCCAACCCTAGGAAATCCATCTCCTCCACTGGAGACCTGGGACTTGGCAGGTCTGCCCTGTGGTGACTGGATGTCAACCGTGACTACATCCAGGGGCCTAGGAGCGACGGCTGAGAGGATGGGTAGGGATGTGGGCAGGGGGGGAGTGGGAAAGGGGATGCAGGCGGTGAGGGGGGTGGCAGAGTGATTCTCGGGGAGGAACAGCGGGGTTGTTTGGTTTGTAGAGCCTCTGGGCAAGGTTGTAGGAAAAGGGGGCATTAGACAGAGATAGGAAGGTGGTGGAAGAACAAACAGAAAGAGATGCAGATTTCAGGGGAGGAGGCTGAGGGAAGGGATTCTTAGGGAAAATGGCAGGAAGGTGGGTTGGGGGACAGCCTAAAGGAACAGGACGAGGTGGAGGCAGGGGCCGAGGACGGGAAATTGGGGGCAATTTCTTTGTCATTCTTTTTAATGCACGCAAAGTTCCTCTGAGTAGGTGGGACTTGTTCAGACCTCCTCCTGACTTTATAGCCCTCCACAGCTTGCATCACTCAATGGCCTTTATGACGTATACAAGCCCCTCCCATAGGTCCACAGGGTGAGCCCAGTAGCTAGGATATTTTTCCTGTTTCTAAACCAAAGGATGATTGTAGAAAATCAGAATAGAGAAAAAATGGAGATGTAATATTAGTCTTTGTGCTTGGGATGCCATGTAGTGTTTCCTCAAAGTAGGCAAATATAGTTCAAAGGGCTGTAATTGACTCCATATGGTGAAAAAAAAAAAAACATTTAAAAATAATTTTCATAGTTCTCTTATGTTTCAATTTCCTTGGTTTCTCCCCCTAAGCTGTATTCTCTTTTTACCATGGCAGAGGTGAAAACATGCAATGATAAGGTTGAGAGTTTCACTAAGAACCTGGAATGTTTATAAAGGAATTTCAAAACCTGGCTAACATTTGTATTTAGTCAGGAAGGATACTGTGATACTGTTAGCCTATTCTTGTCTAGCTGATGAGAAACAGCATTTAGTTACACCTGCTCCATGGCGAGCCTACCAGCAGCCTCCAGTAAACAGAATCTCTCCCCTGGAGCCCAAGCAGTGCTGACCCCTGATGCCAAGTGGAACTACCAAGTAGGACAAGCTGGATACACTGGATGGGTGGCTAGAGTCTATATCCATACTTGTCTTACAGAGGGAATGAGAGATATCCAGATTACAACCATCATCTTTTCAAAGCAGGTTAAGGTAACACAAGGCAAGGAAGAGAGAACCCAGCCACATTCAGAGGAAGGCTGGTGGAAGCAATCCAAAAGTAGACTAATCTAGACTCTGAATTAGCAGAGGGGAGTATTGATTTTATTAATCAATCTGCCTCCGACATTCACAAAAAACTATAAAGCAAGATGTTACGGATGCAAATTGACCCGGAGGAGTTTCTAAATTTAGCTACCTCAGTGTTTAACAGTGGGACTTGGTTGAGGCACATAATAATCACCAGAAGGCAAAAATATTAGGAGCCACCTTGGGGGCAATTCTCCTGGTCCACGGAAATACAACAAGGGCAGGATTGGACCCCTGATTGACTATGCTGCAGTTGTAGGGAGCCTACACATCTGCAAAAGGAGTCCCAGCAGAAGCCAGGTTTGGGAAGAAGAGTGTTCTCCTGTCCCACTAGTTTCCAGGGCAACCAGCCAGGGCATCAGGCACGAGTTTTTCCGAGAGAGGCAGCCTGAGAAATGATGGTTACCCACCATCCAGGAAGTGAAGCTCCCAGCTTCTAAAAAGCTCCTGCCATTGCCATACGAACAGAGGAATCTTGTCTTATGGTGTACATTGCCAGGAAGCTCATCACAATTGTGCTGGACACAGGAGCAGCTTATTCACTTTTGCTGTCCTTTGGAGAGCCCTGTCTTCCCTCTGGCTTAGTTGTTGGCACCAATCGACATTCCATCCACAGATACTTGACTTTTCCTGTACTTTATAGCTGGATTGGCCTCGTGATGACTTATTTGTTTCTCATTTTCCCTGACTTCCTGGTACCTTTGTTAGGTAGAGATTTCTTAGCTAAATTAAGAACTGTTTTGACCTTCCCTCAAGAGATCAGGTCATGGTAAAGAAGAAAGAAAATCTAAGTAGAAATAATTTGTCACCTGAGTTAGCTAATGTAAGCCCTTATGTGTGGGCAGATGGGCAATCCACGAGTGCAAAAAAGATTACACCAGTAAAAATAGAGGTTATACCTGCTTTGGGATATGGCAAAAGAGAAAAATATCACCTCTCAACATAGGGGATTAGTGCCCTGGCCCCATTGTCCAATAGCTGAAGGATGTTGGCATGCTCATAGCATATTCTTCTCCCCACAGCACTTCTATTCTGGCTGTACAGAAACCAAATGACAAATGGAGATTAGTTGAAGATTTAAAAGCAATAATTAAGATAGTTGTGCATTTATACCTTATGGTTCATGATACTGATACTCCAATATCTCAAGTCCCTCCTGAGACTCAGTATTGTTTGCTTTTAGATCTAAAAGATACATTTTCACCTATCCTTTCACCCAATGAATCACAGCCATGTTTTACTTTTATGTGGATAGATCTAAGTGTTGAACATTCCACAGAGCCAATGTACACTGTATTCCCACAAGGGTTTTGCGACAGTCCTGGTCCTTTTGGAAATGCTTTTGGCAAGCTATTTCAGAAACAGAATATAGTTCTTCCAAGTGTTTTTGTCAATTATATGGATGACTTATTAATTTTCAGTCCCACCTATAAGTCTTCAGTTAAAAGTCCCTGACCACCTGACCAGTCCATCCAAATTTTCTTAAAGAAGACAGATTAGGGGGCGGAGCCAAGATGGCCGACTGAAGCTAGCTTTTTACAGAAGCTCCCATCCAGAAGGAGGCTTAAAGGACAGAAGTTTAGCAAGTTGGCTGATGGTTTGGAGCAGAGCCAAGAGAAAATATTGAAGAGCGCACTTCAACCTTCCCGAGGTGAGCTGCGACCCCCAAAATACAACCAAAAGGTACAAAATCCACCACCAAGCAGACGGGAGTCCCCTCCCCCACAGCAAGGGCTTGCAGTTTACTCCATACAAACAAGCAAGCAGAGTTCAAACTTCCTCCCACTCTATCCCACAGGAGAGACTCCCTAAAAACTGAATCTCCTACCCCTGCTGGTGTGCCACGGCACCCTCCAGCCAGGCATAAAACTGTAAAACTGTATAAAATTGTATATATTCCCCACCTGCAACATTGAACTCCAAGGAGTCCCCACCTACCCACTCCGAGGTCTGGAGGTTTGTTACCTATAGAATCCAGATTCTTGGCTGATTTTGCCAGTTGTAAACACCGGGAGCAGTGGTCTACTGGAGTGAATAGGGTCACAGACCTGGGGGATTACGAGTGACTGGGTTCAAGGTGGAGAAGGAGGTATTAACCTTCCCAGACTAACCCATTTGCTGGGTGGGTCCCTTTGCCCTCAGGGAGCACTGGAACAAGTTATATCTGAACTGCAAGAAGACCCCTCTTATCTAGCTTCCAGAGACATTTGAACTCTTCCACCTGAAACAGGTGCTGATTGGGACAACTGATTTGAACCCCTTAAACCTGGCAGACCACCTAAGGACTATTCAAAGGGGCACTCCAGGTGTATGGTTGAGGGAAGGTTTGAACTATATAAAACTGAATATATTCCCCACCTGCTACATTGAACTCTGAGGAGTCCCCACCCACTCACTCCAAGGTTTTGAGGTATGGAGTCCAGATTCTTGGGCATCTCCTTGAGAGAAGTGGAGGGGGAAAGGGCTGGTACTGTTCTGTGCTGACTGTGGCACAGGCATGAGGTGAAGAAAATTGGCTCAGAGGATGCCAATACAGCAACAGTGGCATCCTGAGCTGCAAACTAACGCCTTTCCAGCCCCGTCTCTCTGGGCAAACAGAGGTTCCGGACAGCAGCCACAAGCAAAATGCAGAGAACTTTCGTAAGTAAAGCACCAGCCCTCAGGGTCTAATCCACCTGAGACAAAGGCAGTGGGCCGGCAGAGGCTAGAATTGACACTTGAGTGTAAAATGCTATTTTTCTGCTGCCCAGAGCTGAATCCAACCTCGGACTTGCAGAGAAATCTAGCCAGACAGAAGCCTAATTCAAGCATGCAAGGCCTCCCTGCCGAACTCAGATTTCTGGCTGATTTTGCCAGTTGTAAACCCCAGGAGCAGTGGCCTACTGGAGTGAATAGGGTCACAGACCTAGTGGATTACAAATGACTGGGTGCAAAGTGGGGAAGGAGGTATTAACGTTCCCAGACTAACCCATTTGCCAGGTGGGTCCCTTTGCCCTCATGGAGCGGGCGGGGCCCAAAACTGCTTACTATAGTCACACCACTCACGGGTGGTAGAGGAGATCCCTGCCCCAGGCTCCTGCTCTGGGCAGGCCCAGAACTGCTTGCTAGTGCCACGGGCATCCAACGGGCAATGGCGGAGGAGTCCTCCATTCCAGGTAGACCCAAAACAGCTTGCTAGTGACACGCACACCACATGGGGGCCGGGGGAGGAGTTCCCCATTCCAGGCACGTGAGCTGGGTGGGCCTAGAACTGCTTGCTAGAGCCACGCATGCCCTGCAGGTGGTGGTGGAGGGGTCTACCACTCTGGGAGGAGCCAGAACTGTTTGCTAGAGCCACATACGTCCCACAGACGGAAGTGGGGGAGTTCCCCACTTCAGCCTCCCACACTAGGAGGGCACAGATCGGCTTGCTACTGCCACACGCATCCAAGGGGTGATCATCAAGGAGTCCACTGCTCCCCCTCCAGCTACTCTGGCAGGGCTGAACTAGGACTGATCTGGTCGCTCACATACCCTGCTCTACCACTGCCATTCCCCCACCCCCTGACTGCTCCAGGGTGCTGAACTAGGACTGATCTAGCTACTGTAGTTCCCCTGTTCCACCTGTTGCCCCACAGGGGCTGAACTAGGACTGATCCAGCTGCTGCCGGTCTTCTGCCCACCGGTCACCCGGGCAGGCTGAACGAAGTCGAATCCAGCCATGCACACTCCCATGCAGCTGCTACCATTCCATTGCACCCCGGTTGCCCCAGCACCCGAGAACTGGGAGAAGACAACAGACACACTCTGCCTGTTGCTCTGGGCAACCAGAAGAAGCCACCAACTATACAGTTCTGATAAGGCCTCCAAACAAGGTAAATTCAGCATGGGGCAGAATCAGCGGAAAAACCCTGGCAACTTGAATAACAATAGTAGATCAACTCCTCCAAGGGAAAATGGGGAAGACACAATTGAAGACCCCA
>NW_003852691.1:429362-431015 GCF_000181295.1 Otolemur garnettii
AACAAAATAACTTTCAACCCCAGATCCTGTATCCAGCTAAACTGAGTTTCATCTATGATGGAGAAATTAAATAATTCACACATTGAAGAAATTTGCCATAACTAAACCAGCTCTCCAGGAAATTCTCAAACCTATCCTCCATAATGACCAGTGCAATCCTCCACCACAAACTTCCACAATGGCAAAAGGATTAAAAATGTCTATGGGACTTTCAAACAACTCGATGCCCAAAATTTTACCAGGCTTATCAATAATTTCTATCAATGTGAATGGCTTAAATTGTCCTCTAAAGAGACACAGATTGGCTGATTGGATACAGAAACTCAGACCAGACAATTTTTGTATACAAGAATCTCACCTTACCTTATAGAGAAATATAGACTCGAGGTAAAGGGATGGTCATCTATATTCCAGGCTAATGGAAAGCAGAAAAAAGCAGGTGTTGCAATTTATTCACAGATACAATAGGACACCAAAGATACAAAAGTCACCAAAGACAAAGATGGCCACTTTATATTTGATAAGGGCAATACTCAATATGATGAGATCTCAATTATCAATACCTATGCACCCAACCAGAATGCACCTCAATTTATAAAAGAGACTCTAATTGGCATGAGCAACTTGATCTCTCCCAGATCCATCATAGTCAGAGATTTCAACACTCCTTTGGCAGTGTTGGACAGATCTTCCAAAAAGAAGCTGAGCAAAGAAATCTTAGATTTAAATTTAACTATTCAAATTTTGGAACTAACAGACATCTAC
The DNA here is from genome assembly GCF_000181295.1 of Otolemur garnettii. Lineage (NCBI taxonomy): Eukaryota > Metazoa > Chordata > Mammalia > Primates > Galagidae > Otolemur > Otolemur garnettii. The sequence continues at coordinate 430,128 of NW_003852691.1, forward strand.
AGAAATTTTCATCCTAACAAAACTGAATACACATTTGTCCATGGAACATGCTCCAAAATCTATCACATCTTAGGTCATAAGTCTAACCTCAGTAAATGTAAAAGAATAGAAATCGTTCCATGCATCTTCTTGGACCATCATGGAATAAAAGTTGAACTCAGTAACAACAGGAATTTGCAGTCTCGTACTAAAACATGGAAGCTAAATAACCTTATGCTGTATGATAGATGGGTCAAAGACAAGATCAAGAAGGAAATCACCAAATTGTTAGAACATAATGATAATGAAGATATGAGTTAAAAGAACCTCTGGAATATACAAAGGCAGTCCTAAGAGGGAAATTTATAGGGAGTCCTCAAGAGAATGGAAAGAGAGAAAGTTAGCAACTTAATGGAACATCTTAAGCAACTGGAAAGGGAAGAACATTCCAATCCCAAACCAGGCAGATTAGAGCAGAATTAAATGAAATTGAAAATAAAAGGATTATAGAACAGATCAATAAATCAAAAAGTTGTAGAGACCATCTACAGCAAACCTACAGCGAATATTGTATTGAATGGAGTTAAACTGAAATCATTTCCACTCAGATCAGGAACCAGGGAAGGGTGCCCATTGTCTCCACTGCTCTTTAACATCGTAATGGAAGTTTTAGCCATCGCAATTAGGAAAGAAAAGGCGATTTAGGGCATCCATATAGGACCAGAAGAGATTAAACTTTCACTTTTCACAGGTTACATGATCGCATACCTGGAAAACACCAGGGATTCTACTACAAAATTCCTAGAAGTGATCAAGGAATATAGCAGTGTCTCAGGTTACAAAATCAACACTCATAAATCTGTAGCCTTTATATATACCAACAGCAGCCAAGCTGAAAAGCAGTCAAGG
>NW_003852691.1:432082-444885 GCF_000181295.1 Otolemur garnettii
CAAAAATCACATTAAAACAAAAATATTTGTATCAGAATGTTTATTTCAGCCTAATTCATATTTGCGACATCATGGAAGAAGCCCAAGTGCCCATCGATCCACGAATGGATCAACAAACTGTGGTATATGTACACCATGGGATACTATGCAGCCATAAAGAAAGATGGAGACTTTACATCATTCATGTTCACATGGATGGAGCCGGAAAATGTTCTTAGAAAAGTATTACAAGAATGGAAGAAAAAGTATCCAATGTACACACCCCTATTATGAAACTAATTTATAACTTTTATATGAAAGCTATAACCTAATAGCAGCCTAAGAATTTGGGGAGGGGTAATGGGTGGAGTGAGGGGGATTGGAGGGATCACTTCTGAGGTTTATCTTACAAGGGTACAAATGAATCTTTCTAAGAGTAGAATGTGAATGTTTTAAAATAATAGCTAAGAAAATGACATGAAGGCTATGTTAACCAGTTTGATGGAAAAATCTCAGATTGTGTGTGAAAACCCCACACTGCACCCTTGAAGTTCATTAATGTACATAGTTACCATTCAATAAAAAAATAAATAAAATAAAAAGCTGAAAGCCTAAAAATAAATTAGATGCTTCTAGAAAACAACAACCAAAAAAGAAGAAGAAAGATTAATGTGTCTCAAGAAAATGCTCAGTTATGGAAATCTGAGTTTCCTTATCTTGGATTTGTCCTCTCCCATGGGGAAAGTGACTCCGTCACAAAGGTGTCAAAGCAAGCTGTTTACTCACTAGTTCTTCTTAGAGGCAATTTAGAGAATTCCTGGGAATTTGGGGTACTGTCAAATATGGTTTCCTGAATAGGAAGAGCTTCCTGAACCACTGCATAATGTTTTAAAGGGGAAATATGCAGAATTACTATGGGGTAGAAAGCAGGAAGAAGCTTTCCAAATCTCAAAACAACCCTGTTAAAATACCTAAGTTGGGAAAACCTTTCTTTCTGCATCTGACATGAAAATGTAAGGTGTTGGTAGGAGTGTTAGCTCAGGATATGAGAGAGGAGCCACAGATGGTAGGACATAGTGGCAACTGAATGGTCACAGAGTCTTTGGGTAGTTCTATCCAAAATTGCATTAGTAGAAGAGACCCAGACACTGACTCACACTAGCGTTTAACAGTTTGAGACTCCCACTCTTTGGCCCCACATTAATCAAACAAAGAGGGCTGTGGTTGTAAAATAATTGGATGCTAGAATAGCACCTTATACTTTTAGATACTCTTGATGTTAGGCTTGAAGTTTCTAAAACTCTGAATTCTGGTGTTTTTAGGTGTTTCTGGAGAAGTTGAGACTTGAGTTCAAGAGTCTTTTGAATACTGCCATGATATAAAAAGACCACAGAAAAAAGTTGGTAGGAGATGGAATACAATGGAATACAATGGAATACAATCCACAGCTGGTTTCCTTCAGTTACTTGGCTTTTGCCCCTTTTGAATTCAATAGTAGGCAATATTATTACAGCTTTTTTAATCTTGTTAAATTTGTATCTTGTAGATTTCAACAATTCCACATGTAGATGACGGTGATTCAAGGTTCCGAAGAGATCCTGGTGGAACCGCTGGATGTCTGAAGACATTATTTCTGCAGCATTCCCTAAGTATTGGGTAGGATAGTTTGAGGAGAGGGCCCTATAGGCAGGCCTTCATGCCATGGTCATCAGGAATATTTTGAGTGGTCATTGTCCTTTTTTTTCCCCTTCTAGATTTCACATCTGAATCTCCTGAAGGGGGTAATTTTAGGAATAGATAGGGAACAGAGTAAGACAGGAAGAGCAGACAAAACCTAAGACCAAGGTTTTAGATAGAATTAAAAGAGCTTCTACTGCGTGGTGCCTGTGGCTTAAAGGAGTAAGGCACCAGCCCCATATGCCAGAGGTGGCTGGTTCAAACCCAGCCCCAAGCTTTGTGGTTTCTGACAACAACAAGCATGTGCAGGTTCAAGTTGGGTAGCCTAAATTTCACCTTTTGACATGGAGCCTTTCATTGTAATATCATTTACATTTGTCCCCATCCAGGCATATAATTAAAAATGGGACTTGGGGAACGATTATGTCATAGGAGTAATAAAACATTAGAAACATGTAAACATGAGATTACAAATGAATAAATATTAGATATAGGTGGAGCAAAGCTGGACCTGGGAACATAAGTAGTCCAAGGCAGAATGGGAAGGGGTCCTTACTCATTTGCAAAAGGAGACCCACACTTCTGTTTCAAGTGTGTTCTCTCTACTTATAAGCTTAGGTGTGTTCTTTTTAATTATTTACATTCAAAATAAAACCTGCCTATTGCCTGCACTGCTGCGTTGGCTTCCTCTTTTTCTGCCTGCTCTGCCCATACTGCTGGATTTCCTCTTTTTTCGTGGTCAAGGCAAAGTGGTTTGGGTTTCTAGAGGCCAGTTGCCAGTGGCAACCAGGGAAAACCCAAATGGGGATAGGGTCTCTGAGACCCGCACTAGGGAAGGTTCGAGGGAAAATGCATGTGTGTTAGGAAGTTTGTTACATAACCCTGAGCTGCTGGTTGTTTCAAAGATGGGAGGCAATAGGCAATCCTGCCAGGACAAAGTAGGTGATACACTTAATAAGTGTATCAAAGACACTCTGTTCATACTTTGGGATTTCTTTTCCACTCACTGAGAAGGGCCCATCTCACACTTTGAAACCTACTGTCTATATTCTTTGTGTGCTTTTGAGATACAATAAATTCATGTTAATGGGGATGGCTTTGTGTTTGTAATCACTGCATCACCAGCTCAGTGTCAGTGCTCATTCTTGACACTGGGAGCCAAGAACCAGGGAACATTCAATTCCATAGGGACTGAACATTTTGATGCTGAAACCCAGGATTTCTTGTCCATTCGGACCAAACCCTCATAGCTCCAGTAAAGTAAGGTGACAGAGTTATGTGTGTTAGAGACTTTTTGTGTGTTTCATTGGAGGCTGCCTTTTGTGTTTGTTGAGGTTTACTGTGTGTTCATGTTGGAGACTGCTTTGTGTGTTTGTTGGAGGCTATGTTCCTTTGTGTGTCTTTCAGAGGCCACTTAGCAGCACTAAGTATCATTATGTCATTCTGTTTCCCTCTTTTTCTGTGTTTGATCCCTAAACTCACAGAACTTTTTTTTCCCTCCCCTCTCCACTCCTACAGGAGAAAAATTACAACCCTAGTGTAGTCTACAAGTTCTCTGGTTAAGTTATTGCACACTTCTTTTCTGTTGCTTCCCAGTTGCCCTCCTGCCAACTGCAAAGATTACTTGGTGCATTAGAACATTGATATCACTGGGTTCTAACTTTCTTCTGCAAGCCTGTGTCTTTTTGTTTTCCACCTGCACTGTCTCTGACTTTGCTGAGTTTGGCCATGATTGCTTGAAAACTTGCTGGGTTCAGGGAAGGAAGTGTGGAGACATTATTCTTACTAATTTTCTTCTGATCAGAGGAGTATCCCTGCCTCTATGTCTGGCAAAAATCCTGTTCAGAATGAGGGGGTGATGAGGGTATCCCAGGGTACTCCCCACATAGATGTCCTCTCATTATCTTGGCTAAGATAGATAGTCTACAAATAAAAAGTGTATTTTCTTATGTGTCTCATAACTAGAATTTGTGAAAAAATATTGGGTCTGTTTCTGTGTGATTTCTGATAAGTAAAACTAATTTCTGATATTGTTGGTTTAGTGAGAGCATCCAGACTGTCTAAATTATTGGCTGAAATCTTCATGTGTTTAATTTTGGGTGTCTTACTATGGTGAATGTGTGGTTTCATTAGGTTATGGAATAAATTGGATAAATATAAGGAAAATAAGTATTGTAAAGGACAATTCAGAATTTTTTACTTCCTAGGGTTTTTGCTAAAATTTAAAGTTCCTAGGGATGGAACATCAGAAAGTGTGGATGCCTGTGTATATAGGCTTTACTAAGGACTAGGATATGCTGTGAAAAAAGCATCACATGTCTAAATACATAGGTAGTTTCCTAAGTAAAAGGTGATTTTAATAGAGTTTGGAGTAAAAAGGTTAAAAACAGAGGTAAAAAAGACTATTAATATAGAAATGAAGTCTTGCACAAAAGGATTGAACAGAGAGAATGAATCTGTGTGGTAAATAAAAGAAGAGGAGAGAGATATATGAAGAAAGCTAAGGATATGTATTTGGATAATGAAGGTAAAAAGGAAAGTTTGGGACAAAAGCAGAAAGTTCATTCACATTGTGGAGTTTTTGTAAGTTGTGATAAGGTTTGTGAAAGGAAATGTAGAAAAAAAATTGTGTGGAAAATCTGGATAATTTTGTTAACCTGTCAAACTCAGAAGTTAATGGGAATGGCCAGTTCTGACATCAGGATAACAAGGCTGGAAAAGGGAGATAGAGATCTCATTCTCTGTAACTTTTATGTAGAAGTTTTAACTTTAGTAAAGAAAAGAATAACATCATAATAAAGGATTAGTTGAAGAGATGGTATAAATGCTTAAGTCCAGGGACCAGAGGTATTGACATCCTAAGGAAAGGTTGCCATAATTTCTGGTCTATGGTACACATTGTTTTCCTTAATTTCCCTTCTTCCTAATTTGAGTATCTTGTCCATAGAAACCCTTCTGAGAAAGACCAGAGGAAGCAATTGGGAGGCAAGGGCAGGAATCTCCACAAGTTTGTCACAAGGTATGAGAGCAAAGGGAACTGGGTGTAGAGGGGGCATGGACTGTGACACTCCAGAGTCTGGAATGGTGAAGCAGGACTAGGGATGCCTGGTCTGGTGACCAACCAGGGAGGTATGAGTAGGACCTAAGAAAGCCACCTCTGCTTGACCCTTGTCTGATCATTGTGAGAATGCCTGGTCTGGCAGGGAGCCTACTGTCTTTTATCCTGACAGAAATTATGGAACAGGAAGCCTCAGTATCCCTCCCCAATTCTCTAGGATGACTTTGAAAATGTTGGAATACCCTGAGATTCAAGAGGTTGCACAGAGAGGCTACAACACAGCCTGACCCCAATACCAACTGCCAGAGAGAGAATCCTGGCCCAAGAGCAGGAGCCTTAACCCAAACACCATCCTGCAATCAGATTTCTTTTGTAAAAAATCAAGAAAGTGATCAGCGGTTCCCTATGTTCAAGCCTTTACTTACCTGAGGTATACTCCTCAATAATTGTGAACCATCTCTAGGAAAGTATGGACTTAGGTACACAGGAAGAGGTCCAAATGCCTTTTTCACAGTCATCAGATTTTGGGGCAGGGATCAGGCAAATAGGGGGTCTATGACTGTTGCTTGGTCCAAGCAAAGACTCAGGCTCCCCAGAATGTGATCAAAGACCTGGATCATGATAGTTTATAAAGTATATCTGATCCAGGATGTTTTCTGAAACTGAAACCTTTCTGGCCTCTTAGATAATTAGCTATTAAATTAGCTCAAAACATGTCCTTCCTCTGACATCACTAATATCAAAATGATTGTCAGTAGTGCCAGATGACCAATAGACAAAGTTGGAGTGAGTCTTCCTAGTGCCATGGAACCTCCTGTTGGTTGTTGGCTTACACATGCATTCCATGAATTGAATGATCTTTGGTCAAAGGGGAGAGTAGGAAATGAAATATGGCATTCTTTTTCTCTTCCTCAAATTGCTCTCTGTTAAGCCTGATAAATCATTCCTTAAAAATAAGAAAATTTCATTAAGCAGATTTGAGTATTAACCAGGTATAATCTGGCTTACTTTCTTACCTGATTCTCACAGAGCATCTCATGACAGATAGCCAACCCCTTACCCTAACTCAAGCCCTCTTTCTACTGATTTTAGTTCTTTAGACAAAGCTCAGTTCTTTCATCCAATTGCCACCTAAAGAATTCCTAAGCCCAGAAAAAGAGAGGGTGGAGGTAAGATGTTGGACTGAAGCCAGATTTCCACAAAGGCTTCTGTCCAGAAGCAGAGTTAAAAGACAGAAGTTTAGCAAGAAAGCTGATGGTTTGGAGCTGAGCCAAGAGAGAAGGTTGAAGAATGCATATCAACCCTGCTGAGGCGAGCTGCAACCACAAAGATATAAACAAAAAGTACTGAATCCATTGCCAAGCAGACAGGAGTCCCCTCCCCCATAAGAAGTGTTCACAGGAAACTCCATACAAATAAGTGAGCAGAGTTAAAACATCTTCCCATCCCATGGGAGAGACCCTCTAAAAACTAGACCTCCTACCCATACTGGGGTGCCATGGCATTCTCCTGACAGGCATAAAACTGTATATATTCTCTACCTGCAATTCTGAACTCCCAGAACTCCACTCCACTCTCACCTCAAGGTCTGGAAGCCTGTCCCCCATGGAGTCCAGATTCTTGGGAATTTTCTTGAGAGATGTGGACAGGGGAAGGGCTGTTGCTTAGCTGTGCTGATTCTGTGGCACAAGAATAAGGAGAGGACAGCCAGCTGAGAGGGAATGATACAGGAGCAGCGGCGGTGCCCCCAGGATAGAACAACAGCAGCAGTGGGAACAATAAGACTCATGTCCTTGGGGTGGCTATACCAGACAGACACGCCCTCTGGGCAACCAGAGGAAGCCAGGCAACTTCTACAGTGGCAGCTATGGGTGGACGGATCTGGGACCTGGGTCTTTAACCCAGAGTAACTGATTTACTAGGGTAGAAGAGAGACCAGCTAAAAATAAGACAGAGAAACTTAGCCTCATCAAACCAAGGAGGCCCCCAGTTTCTCAGGCCGTAGCACTGTACACGTCCTTGGAAAAGCTCTATGAGAAAAGCCAAATGGTGTAAATTAAGCAAGGGGCAGAATCAGCAGATAAACTCCAGTAACATGAATAACCAGACTAGATCAACCCCCCAAACAAGGACATGGCAGATGCAAGTGAAAACCCCATCCATAAACAGATGGATGAGATGTCAGAAATTGAGTTCAGAGTCTGGATAGCAAATAAGATCAACAGAATGGAGGAAAGGACAGAATCAGAATTTCAAATTATTCAAAAGATGTCTTAAGAATATAACGATTTCAAAGACAAAAAAAGGCAAAACATTTTGACACATTCAGACAAGAGTTTGCAGCCCTCAAAGATCTGAAAAAATATGATAGAATCCCTAGCTAACAGAAAGGAGCAGGCAGAAGAAAGGATATCTTGCATTGAAGACAAAGCTTCTGAACACATCCAAGTGCTCAAAGAAGAAGAGAAATGGTGAGTAAAAATGGATCATTCTCTCAGAGAGCTCAGGGATAATTTGAAGAAAACTAATAATCACCTTCAGGAATCGCTGAAGGTGATGAAGTTGCTTCACAAAACACAGAGGCTCTTCTTCATGAAATTATGAAAGAGAACTTTCCAGATATGCCAAGAGACTCTGAAATTCAGATAGCAGACAGTTTCAGAACTGCAGCAAAACTCAACCCAAATAAGACATCCCACAGAACATCATAATTAACATCACTAAAGTTAATATGAAAGAGAAAATTCTGAAAGCAACCAGATGTAAGAAAACTATAACCCACAAGGTGAAGAGTATTAGAATGACTGCAGAACTCTCTGCTGAAAACTTTCACGTGAGAAGAGGGCAGTCATCGATTTTAATCTCCTAAAACAAAATAACTTTCAACCCAGGATCCTGTATCCAGCTAAACTGAGTTTTATCTATGACGGAGAAATTAAATACTTTGATGACATTCACATGTTGAAGAAATTTGCCATAACTGAACCAGCTCTCCAGGAAATTCTCAGACCTGTACTCCATTATGACCAGTGGAATCCTCCACCAAAAAAATTAAAGTCACTCAGAAACTTTTGATCAAATTTGAACTTCCATAGAGACGAAAGGATTAAAAATGTCCACTAAACTTTCGAAAAACTCCATACCCAAAATATTACCAGGCTTATCAATATTCTCAATTAATGTTAATGGCTTAAATGGTCCTCTAAAGAGGCACAGGTTGGCTGACTGGATACAAAAACTCAGACCAGATATCTGCTGCATACAAGAAATCTCATCTTACCTTGAAAGATAAATATAGACTCAGGGTGAATGGATGGGCATCTATATTTCAGGCAAATGGCAAGCAGAAGAAAGAAAGTGTTGCAATTTTATTCGCAGATACAATAGGTTTTAAACCAACAAAAATAAGCAAGGACAAAGATGGTCACTCTATATTTCTTAAGGGTAATACTCAATATGATGAGCTCTCAATTGTTAATATTTCTGCACCCAGCCATAATGCACATCAATTTATAATAGAGTCTCTAACAGGCTTGAGCAACTTGATTAATTCCAGCACCATCATAGTCTGAGACTTTGACACTCCTTTGTCAGTGTTGGATAGATCCTCGAATAAGAAGCTGAGAAAAGAAATTTTAGATTTAAACTTAACCATCCAACATTTGGTTTTAAAAGACATCTACAGAATATTTAATCCTAAGAAAACTGAATACACATATTTCTCATCAGCCCAGAGAACATACTTCAAAATTAATCACATCTTAGGTCACAAATCTAACCTCAGAAAATTTAAAAGAATAGAAATTATTCCATGCATCTTCTCAGACCATCATGGAATAAAAGTTGTTCTCAGTAACAACAGGAAAATGCAGACTCATACAAAAACATGGAAGCTGAATAAACTTATGCTGAATGATAGGTGGGTCAGAGATGAGATTAAGAAGGAAATTACCAAATTTTTGGAACAAAACAATAATGAAGACACAAATTATCAGAACAACTGGGCTACCACAAAGGCAACCTTAAGAGGGAAATTCATAGCACAGCCAGCCTTCCTCAAGAGAACGGAAAGAAAGGAAGTTAACAACTTAATGAGACATCTCAAACAACTGGAAAAGGAAGAACATTCCAATCCCAAATCCAGCAGAAGAAAATAAATAATCAAAATTAGAGGAAAATTAAATTAAATTAGAAAAAAAGTATTATACAACACAATAATCATTCAAAAAGTGGTTTTTTGAAAAGGTCAATAAAATAGATAAAACTTTGGCCAACCTAACCAAGAAAATGAGAGCAAAATCTCTAATTTCATCAGTCAGAAATGGTAAAGACAAAATAACAACAGATCCCTTAGAAATTGAAAAAATCCTTATATTACAAGAAACTTTATTCTCAGAAATATGAAAATATGAAGGAAATTGACCAATACTTGGAAGTGCCCACCTTCCAAGACTTAGCCAGAATGAAGTGGAAATGTTGAACAGGGCTATATCAAGTTCTGATATAGCATCAACTATACAAAATCTCCCTAAAAAGAAAAGCCCAGGATGGCTTCACATCAGAATTCTACTGGTTCTACTAGTATCTATATTACTTAACTTTTACCAAAATATAGAAAAAGAAGGAATACTACCCAACACATTCTATGAAGCAAACATGACCTTGTTCCCCAAACCAAGAAAATACTCAACAAGAAAAGAAACTTACAGGAGAGGGATGGGCAAGATGGCCGACGGGTGCCAGCCTCCAACAGAAGCTCCCATCCAGAGGGAAGGATAATGTCCAGAAATTACCCAACAAAGTTTAAGACTGGGAGCTCAGCTGAGAGAGAAGAGTGTTATCTGCAGGAAACTTCTGCTGAGGCAAGTTGCCACTCCAAGAAAGTAATCTACAGGTGCATAATTCATCCCAAAGGAAAAGTGTCCATCCCCTACCCCAAGAAAGTTGTGTTTTTCTCTTTATTTCCTCTTCATCTGCTCCTATAAGTTTTCTACAGGTGAGTGGTGAACTGAGGTCCTATAATCTTACCGCATGTGTGAAAGCAATAGGAGGTGGGGTCTACTCCCCTAGAGTGACTCTGCTGAGATTCCAAACACTCTCTCACAAGGCAGAAAAATTGAACTAATGTTTTCACTGCCATTTTGAATTTTCAGTTCATCATACACCCCTTGCCTGCAGAGACAGTGAGGGGAGGCCCAAGAGCAGCATCCCCGGACCCCTGCAGGACCAAGCACCCTGTCCCAGCCCTGAAGCCAGAGAACTGCTAAGGCCCTGCATTCCCCCGGTGGTAGGCGGATTCCCCCCTGCTCCCACCACCCACTTGCTTGAGCCTCATGCTACCCAGGTTGCAGGTAAATTCCCTGCTGTACCTGCCACCTAACCAGGCACCAGGCAGCCAGAGATGTACTGCTTGCTTGCTTGAGCCCCACACTCCCCTGCTTGCAGGCAGTTTCCCAGCTGCTCCCACCACTCTCGCGAGGCCTGGGCTGCCCAAGATTGCGAGAGGATGATCAGTTGAGGGGGAAAGATAGTGGAGCAGTGGTACCCTAAGGTGAAGAGCAGCAGCCCCAGAAGCAAGAATAATAAGGATCACACACCTGAAAATTTCCAGGCAGACATGCCCTGTATTGCTGGAAATTCAGAGGAAGCCAGCATCCTCTCCGGTACCAGCCACTGGAGGAATAGTTCTAGGAAAACTCCAAATGGTGTAAATTCAGCATGGGGCAGATCAGCAGAAAAACTCAAGCAACATTAATAAGGAGAGTAGAACAACTCCCCCAAGGAAAAATGGGGCAGATGCAATTAAACATCCCATCCATAAACAGATAGCTGAGATGTCAGAAATCAAGTTTACAATTTGGATAGCAAATAAGACTAAGAGAATCGAAGAAGGGAATTAGAATTTCAAGAAATCATATTATTCTAAATCTATCTCAAGAATTCAACGATTTCAAAGATAAAATAACCAAAGATTTTGAAATATTGAGACAAGAGTTTGTAGCCCTCAAAGATCTGAAAAATATGATACAATCCCTTGGTAACAGAATGAAGCAGGCAGAAGAAAGGATATCTGACAATGAAGACAAAGCATTTGAAAGTGCCCAAGTGCTCAAAGGTGAAGAGAAATGGAGAGCAAAAATGGATCATTGTCTCAGAGAGCTCTGGGATAATTCAAAGAAAATTAATATTCACCTTATAGGAATCCGTGAAGGAGACGAAGTTGCATCACAAAACACAGAGGCTCTTCTTCATGAAATTATGAAAGAGAACTTTCCAGACATGCCAAAAGATTCTGAAATTCAGATAGCAGACAGGTTCAGAAACCCAGCATAACTCAACCTAAACAAGTCATCCCCCAGGCACATCATAATTAACTTCACTCAAGTTAATATGAAAGAGAAAAATCTAAAAGAAGCCAGATGTAAGAAAACCATAACCTACAAGGGGAAGAGTATTAGAATGACTGCAGATCTTTCTGCTGAAACTTTTCAGGCTAGAAGAGGATGGTCATCAACTTCTAACCTCCTAAAACCAAATAATTTTCAAACCAGGATGCTGTATCCAGCTAAACAGAGTTTCATCTATGATGGAGAAATTAAATACTTTAATGATGTTCACATGTTGAAGAAATTCGCCATAACTAAACCAGCTTTCCAGGAAATTCTCAAAACTATGCTTCATAATGATCAGTACAATCTTCCATCACAAAAGTAAACCTCAGTAAATTTAAAAGAATAGAAATTATTTCATGCATCTTCTCGGACCATGATGGAATAAAAGTTGAACTCAGTAACAACAGGAATCTACAGACTCATACAAAGACATGAAAGCTGAATAACCATATGCTGAAGGATAGTCAGGTCAGAAACAAGATGAAGAAAGAAATTACTAAATTTTTAGAACAAAATGTTAATGGATATGAGTTATCAGAACCTATGGGATACTACAAAGGCAGTCCTAAGAGGGAAATTCATAGAATTGCAAACTTTCCTCAAGAGAACAAAAAGAGAGGACGTTAACAACTTAATGGGAAATCTCAAGCAACTGGGAAAGTAAGAACATTCCAATCCTAAATCTAGCAGAAGAAAAGAAATAACCAAAATTAGAGCAGAATTAAGTGAAATTGAAATCAAAATAATTATCCAACAGATCAATGAATCAAAAAGTTGCTTTATAAAAAAAAGTAAATAAAAAAAATAAACCTTTGGCCATCCTAATCAATAAAAAAAGAGTAAAATCTCTAATAATATCTATCAGAAACAGTGACGATGAAATAACAACAGACCCCTTAGAAATTCAAAAAATCTTTAATGAATATTACAAGAAACTTTATTCCCAGGAATATGAAAATTTGAAGGACAACGTCCAATACTTGGAAGCATACCACCTCCCAAGACTTAGCCAGGATGAAGTGGAAATGTGGAACATGCCTATACCAAGTCCTGAAATAGCACCAACCATACAAAATCTCCCTAAAAGAAAATCCCAGGACCAGATGGCTTCACATCAGAATTCTACCAAACCTTTAAAGAAGAACTAGTACCTATATTACTCAACCTTTTCCAAAATATAGAAAAAGATGGAATACTACCCAACACATTCTATGAAGCAAACATCACCTTGATACCCAAAACAGGAAAAGACCCAACAAGAAAAGAAAATTACAGACCAATATCACTAATGCACATTCATGCAAAAATATTCACAAGATCCTAACAAACAGAATCCAGCAACACATCAAACAAATTATACACCATGACCAAGTAGGTTTTATCCCAGGATCTCAAAGATGGTTCAACTATGTAAATCTATAAATATAATTCATCACATAAACAAATCAAAAAACAAAGAACATATGATTCTCTCAACTGATGCGGAAAAAGCTTTTGATAACATCCAGTATCCTGTTATGATCAGAACTCTTAAGACAATTGGTAAAGAAGAGACATTTCTTAAACTGATAGAAGCCATCTACAGCAAATCCAAAGTCAATATTGTATTGAATGGAGTTAATCTGAAATCGTTTCCACTCAGATCAGGAACCAGGCAAGGTTGCCCATTGTCCCCATTGTTCTTTAACATTGTAATG
>NW_003852691.1:445216-462049 GCF_000181295.1 Otolemur garnettii
TCCATACTACCCAAAGCAATATATAATTTTAATGCAATCCCTATTAAAGCTCCACTGTCATACTTTAAAGATCTTGAAAAAATAATACTTCTTTTTATGTGGAATCACACAAAAAAAAAATCGAATAGCCAAGATGTTACTCAGAAATAAAAACAAAGCCGGAGGATTCATGCTACCAGACCTTAAATTATAGTATAAATCGATAGTGATTAAAACAACATGATACTGGCTCAAAAACAGAGAAGATGTATGGAAAAGAATAGAGAGCTAACAGATGAATCCAGCTACTTACCATTACCTGATCTTTGACAAGCCAATTAAAAACATTGAGTGGAAAAAAAAAACACGAGTGTGGAAAAGATTCCCTATTTAACAAATGGTACCTGGTGAACTAGCTGGCAACCTGCAGAAGGCTGAAACTGGATCCACACCTTTCGCCACTAATTAAGATAGACTCTCACAGGATTAAAGATTTAAAATTAAGATAGGAAACTATAACAATACTAGAAGAAAGTGTAGGGAAAACACTTGAAGAAATTGGCCTGGGTGAAAATTTTATGAGGAGGACTCCCAGGCAATTGAAGCAACATCAAAAATACACTACTGGGACCTCATCAAACTAAAAAGCTTCTGCATAGCCAAGAACACAGTAAGTAAAGCAAGCAGACAGTGCCTCAGAATGGGAAAAGATATTTGCAGGTTATGTCTCTGACAAAGGTTTAATAACCAGAATCCATAGAGAACTCAAACGTATTAGCAAGAAGAGAACAAGTGATCCCATTTCAGGCTGGGCAAGGGATTTGAAAAGAAATTTCTCTAAAGAAGTATAGGCGCATGGCCAAAAGATATATGAAAAAATGCTCTCCATCCTTAATCATCAGAGAAATGCAAATCAAAACTACGCTGAGATCTCATCTAACTCCAGTAAGGTTAGCCCATATCATAAAATCCCCAAACCAGAGATAGCTGTGTACATTAAAATAATCAATCCACGAATGGATCAATAAACTGTGGTATATGTACACCATGGAATACTATGCAGCCCTATAGAAAGATGGAGACTTTACCTCCTTCATGTTTACATGGATGGAGCTGGAAATTTTTCTTCTTAAGAAAGTATCACAAGAATGGAAGAAAAAATATCCAAACAGCCCTACTATTAAACTAATTTATAGCTTTCATATGAAAGCTATAACCTAATTACAGCCTAAAAATATAGGGAGGGGGGAGAGGGAGGGGAGGGGGGGATGGGAGGATGGATGGAGGGAGGGTGATTGGAGGGATCACCTCTATGGTTTGTCTTACAAGGGTACAAGTGAATCTTTCTAAAAGTAGAGTATAAAAGTCTTAACACAGTAACTAAGAAAATTGACATAAAGTCTATGTTAACCAGTTTGATGAAAATATTTCAAATTGTATATGAAAACACCACACTGTACCCTGTGATTGCATTAATGTACACAGCTATTATTCAATAATAAAAATAAATGAATAAATAAAAAGAAAAAATGCTCACAATCCTTAATCATCAGAGAAATGCAAATCAAAACTACTTTGAGATATCACCTAACTCTAGTATGATTAGACCATATCACAAAATCCCCAAACCAGAGATGTTGGTGTGGATGTGGAGAAAAGGGAACAGTTCTACACTGCTGGTGGGAATGCAAACTAATATGTGCCTTTTGGAAAGACATCTAGAGAACACTTAAAGAACTAATAATAGACCTATCATTTGATACTGCAATTCTTTTATTAGGTATATACCCAGAAGACCAAAAATCACATTAAAACAAAAATATTTGTATCAAAATGTTTATTCCAGCCCAATTTATAATTGCTAGGCCATGGAAGAAGCCCAAGTGCCCATCAATCCGTGAATGGATCAATAAACTGTGGTATATGTACACCATGGAATACTGTGCAGCCATAAAGAAAGATGGAGACTTTACCTCCTTCATGTTTACATGGATGGAGTTGGAAAATGTTCTTCTTAGCAAAGTATCTCAAGAATGGAAGAAAAAGTATCCAATCTACTCAGCCCTATTTTGAAACTAATGTATAGCTTTCATATGAAAGCTATAACCTAATTATGGCCTAAGAATATGGGGGTGAGGAAAAAAGACAGGAGTGGATGGGTGGAGGGAGGGTGTATGGTAGGAACACCTCTATGGTTTATCTTACAAGGGTACAAGTGAATCTTTCTAAAAGCAGAATATAAACGTCTTAACACAATAACTAAGAAAATGACCTGAAGGCTATTTTAACCAGTTTGATGAAAATATTTCAAATTGTATATGAAAACACTGGACTTTACCCC
The DNA here is from genome assembly GCF_000181295.1 of Otolemur garnettii. NCBI lineage: Eukaryota > Metazoa > Chordata > Mammalia > Primates > Galagidae > Otolemur > Otolemur garnettii. Next base: position 447,537 of record NW_003852691.1, read on the forward strand.
ATGATTGCATTAATTTACATAGCTATGATTTAATTTAAAAAAGAAAAGCAAATTACAGACCAGTATTACTAGTGAATATTGATGCAGAAATATTCAACAAAATCCTAACAAACAGAATCCAGCAACACATCAAAACAATTATACACCATGACAAAGTAGGTTTCATCCCAGGGTCCCAAGGCTGGTTCAACATACGTAAATCCATAAATATAATTCATCACATGAATAAATTAAAAAGAAAGACCATATGATTCTCTCAATAATGCAGAAAAAGATTTTGATAATATCTAGCACCGCTTCATGATCAGAACACTTAAGAAAATTTGTATAGAAGGGACATTTCTTAAACTGGTAGAGGCCATCTACAGCAAACCTACATCCACTATTGTATTGAATGGAGTTAAATTGAAATCATTTCCACTTAGATCAGGAACCAGGCAAGGTTGCCCATTGTCTCCACTATTCCTTAACATTGTAATGGAAGTTTTAGCCATCATAATTAGAAAAGAAAAGGCAATCAAGGGTATGCATATAGGGTCAGAAGAGATCAAACTTTTACTCTTTGCAGATGGTATGATTATGTATCTGGAAAACACCAGGGATTCTACTGCAAAACTCTTAGAAGTGATCAAAGAATATAGCAGCATCTCAGCGTAAAAAATCAACACTCATAAATTGGTAGCCTTCATATATACCAACAGTAGTCAAGTTGGAAAAACAGTCAAGTCCTCTATTCCGTTCACAGTAGTGCCAAAGATGAAATATATGGGAGTTTACCTAACAAAATATGTGAAAGATCTCTATAAAGAGAGCTATGAAACTCTAAGACAAGAAATAGCTGAAAATGTTAACAAATGGAAAAACATACCATGCTCATGGCTGGGAAGAATCAACATTGTTAAAATGTCCATTCTACCCAAAGCAATATACAATTTTAATGCAATCCCCACTAAAGTGCCACTGTCATACTTTAAAGATCTAGAAAAAATAATACTTCATTTTATATGGAATCAGAAATAAGCTTGAATAGCAAAGACATTACTCAGGAACAAAAACAAAGTAGGAGGAATTATGTTACCAGACCTCAGACTATACTATAAATCGATAGTGATCAAAATAGCATGGTACTGGCACAAAAACAGAGAGGTAGATGTATGGAACAGAATATAGAGCCAAGAGATGAATCCAGCCACCTACCATTATCTGATCTTTGACAAGCCAATTAAAAACATTGAGCAGGGAAAAGATTCCCTATTTAACAAATGGTGCTGGGCGAACTGGCTGGCAACCTGCAGAAGACTGAAACTGGACCCACATCTTTCACCATTAACTAAGATAGACTCTCACTGGATTAAAAATTTAAACTTAAGACACGGAGCTATGAAAATACTAGAAGAAAGTGTAGGAAAAACACTTGCAGAAATTGGCCTGGGCGAAATTTTTATGAGGAGGACTCCCAGGCAATTGAAGAAACATCAAAAATACATTACTGTGACCTGATCAAACTAAAAAGCTTCTGCACAACCAAGAACACAGTAAGTAAAGCAAGCAGACAGCCCTCAGAATGGGAGAAGATATTTGCTGGTTATGTCTCCAACAAAGGTTTAATAACCAGAATCCACAGAGAACTCAAGTGTATTAGCAAAAAAGAACAAGTGATCCCATCTCAGGGTCAGCAAGGAACCTGAAGAGAAACTTCTCTGAAGAAGATAGGTGCATGGTGTACAGACATATGAAAAAATGTTCATTATCATTAATCATCAGAGAAATGCAAATCAAAACTACTCTGAGATATCATCTAACTCCAGTAAGATTAGCCCACATCACAAAATCCCAAAACCAGAGATGCTGGCTTGGATGTGGAGAAAAAGGAACACTTGTACACTGTTGGTGGGAATGCAAACTAATACGTCCCTTTTGGAAAGATGTTTGGAGCACACTGAGAGAACTGAAAATAGACCTGCCATTTGATCCTGCAATTCCTCTACTAGGTATATAGCCAGAAGACCAAAAATCACATTACAACAAAGTTATTTGTACCAGAATGTCTATTGCAGCCCAATTCAAAATTGGTAAATCATGAAGAACCCCAAATGCCCATCGATTCACAAATGGATCAATAAATTGTGGTATATGTATTGCATGGAATATTATGCAGCCTTAAAGAAAGATGGAGACTTTACTTCCTTCATGTTTACATGGATGGAGCTGGAACATATTCTTCTTGCAAAAGTATCTCAAGAATGGAAGAAAAAGTATCCAATGTATTCATCCCTACTATGAAACTAGTTTATAGCTTTCATACAAAAGCTATATGCCAATTATAGCCCGGTATATGGGGACAGGGGAGAGGGAGGGAAGGGGAGGGTTGAGGATGGGTGGTGGGAGAGTGATTGGTGGGACCACACCTATGGTCCATCTTACAAGGGTACATGTGCATCTTTCTAAATGCAAAATATAAATGTCTTAACACAGTAACTAAGAAAATGCCATGAAGGCTATGTTAACCGGTTTGGTGAAAATATTTCAAATTGTATATAAAACCAGCACACTGTACCCCATGACTGCATTAATGTACCCTGCTATGATTTAATAAAAAAAAAAGAATTCCTAAGCCCACCTGTAAGTTGTAAGCTCTGACTTCGAGATGTCCTACCTTTTTAACCCAAACCAATGTGTATCTTCCTCTTACTGATCTATAATTTCACCTACAGTTCCTGTCTCCATGAATGTATCAAGCCAAACTGTAACCAAACTTTCTAGGTCACATTTTTTCAGGATCTCTCTCAGTTATGCTCCCTGGCCATGATCACATATATTTGGTTCAGTATAAATCATTTAAAATTATTTTACAGAATTTGGGTTTTTCAGTTAGCATTTTCTTTTGGTATGAAATTGTTTCAATAAACAGCCGAAGAATTATGTAAGGAACATATGCCCTCAGTTAAAACTCAGGACTAAAATATTCAGAAGTTATTCTGCATGTAGAATAATATTGCTATTGGTTACTAATAGTTTAGACATTTTCTCAAAGGTGCCTTCCTTATATGATATACAAGGTTATAAATTATGCCTTTATCTTGTCATCTTCCCCTTCCTTCCATATATTTATATAACCACCAATTCTTGCAAAGTTAGATCAGTTTTGGTAAGATGTCCTTTGTGTTACAGCTTTTATGTTTTCTTAGAGTTAGTCATTACCTTATATTTTTCTGCTTGCCAAATTTTCCTTCTATGTCTTTAGATGATTTCAGATACTTTGTCACTTTATTTACTTATAATTGTTAAGCTACAACCAAGGTCCATCTCACATGGTCAGTCTCTTTTCTATACCTTTTAGGTTAGCTACATTATTTTCTGGTTCCCACATTTTCATATCTTCACTAAGTTTTCCTTTTTCTTTCAAAATATTAATGGGGTAAAAATATTTTTGTTACATGAATAGCTTTTTTAATGCTTAAGTCAAGCCTATTACTGTGCCAAGCACCTGAATAGTGTTCATTATACCTCAGAGCTAAATTTTTACCCTTTCTTCCTCCCCCTATGCTTCTTGAATTCCAGTGACTCTCTGTGGCCCTGTATACCCAATGATCAGTTCCAAATTATTACAGAGGATGTGTGATATTTGGTTTTTGATTCCTGAGATATTTCACTTAGGATAATGCTCTCTAATCCCATTGAAATTGTTGAAAAAGACATGAATTAATCCATTTGTATGGCTGAGTAGTACTTTATGGTGTATGTATATACATGTTCAATGTCACAGATCATGATATAGCATAGTGTTAAAAATGCTAGGCACTAGGAACAGTGTACTGGGGAAAATGTAAGCATCACTGCTGGCCCTGAGCACTGATAACAATACTCACTAGACATAGCGTATTGTCTCAACCCTAAGTCATATGTGGCAGTAATAAGAAAAAGACAAGACAGAAATGCAATGAACAGAATGTGTTAAGGGTTCAATAATACAGTTAAGGATAAATTCCTTACTTTTTAGCCTTAACTCTCTATTGGAAGCTTGCCAGTGTGCTATATTGTCTCATGTGTGAGATTGCAATAAATACCTGTGAGGATCACTGGGAAGAGCTACACCCTTGATGCTCTATGAAGAGGGTTTGGGGTGTTGACTTCCCTGGTTCCTTCAGTTCAATGCAAATGGACAGAATAGGTGTTATTTATTTTATGTCCAATTGTACCAACAACTAATGGTTAGGGAAATACAAATTAAAACCACAATGAGCTATCACTTACCCTTCTTTCAATGGCTTTTATTAAAAAATACAAAAACAATAGATGCTGTCATGGATGTAGTGAGAAAAGAACACTTATACATTGTTGATGGGCCTGAAAATTACTGCAACCTCTGTGGAAAACAGTATGAACATTCTTCAAATAAAGAAATGCAGACTTATCATTCAACTCAGCAATCCTATTACTGGGTATCCACCCAAAGGAAAAGAAGTCATTTTTATCAAAAAAATCTGGATTCCAAGTGTTTATTGCAGCAAAACTCACAATCACAGAGATGTGGAATCAACCTAAGTGCACACAAATTCATATGTGGATAAACAAAATGTGACACACATATATAAATACCATATATATGCACATATATATGAAACTACATATATATATATATGAAACACACATACACACATATACATGGACATATATACCTACTCAGTCCATTTGCATTGAACTGAGGTACCCAGAGATATCAACACCCCAAGCCCTCTGTAAAGAGCAACAAGGGTGTAGCTCTTCCCAGTGATCCTCAGAGGCCTTTATTGCAATCTCACACATGAGACAATTTGGCACACTGGCAAGCTTCCAACAGAGAGTCAAGACCAAAAATCAGGAATTTTTTTCTTAACTGTATTATTGAACCCTTAACACATTCTGTTTAATGCACTTCTGTCTTGTCTTTTTCATACCACTGCCAAAAATGACTTAGGGTTGAGGTAGTATGCTGTGTCTAGTGAGTATTTCAGTGCTTAGGGCCAGCAATGATGCTTGTGTTTTCCCTAGTACACAGTCCCTAGTGCCTAGCACTTTTAACCTGATGCTATATCCCACAGTTAGCTACATTAAACATTTTTTCATATGTTTGTTGACCACGTGTCTATCTTCCTTGGAAAAGCTTTTATTCATGTCTTTGCTCACTTCTAAGCATTTTAAAAATTTTTATTTCTTAGTTATTGTGTTAAGACATTTATATTCTACTTTTAGAAAGAATCACTTGTACTCTTGTAAGATAAACCATAGAGGTGATCCCACCAATCACCTCCCTCCACCTGTACACAGCTATGATTTAATAAAAAAAAGAAAAGAAAAATTCCTTACAACTTAAAAAAATATATATTCCTGTTGATTTAAGTTTTTTGTAGATGGTGAATATTAGCCCTTTATCAGGTGAATAGGTAGGGAATATTTTCTCCCATTATGTAGGTTCTCTATTTGCTCTATTGATTATTCTTTGCTATGCAGAAGCTTTTGAGTTTAATCAAATCCTATTTATCTGTTTGTATTGTTGCTGTAATTGCCTTTGGATGTCTTAGTCATAAATTCTTTGATAAGTCTATGTCTTAACAATTTTTCCTGTATTTTCCTCTAGAGTTGTTTTGACTTCACACTTTACACTTAAGTCATTTATCCATCTTGAATTAATTTTTATAACCAGGGAGTGTAGGGTTCCTCTTTTATTCTTCTGTTTTATACTTCTTTGTTTTGTTCCATTTTCTAGTTGCTTCCTAATAGAAGAAAATGAGGGATCAAATTTTTGTCTCCTTGCATTTCTGAAATTGCCTTTAGTGGGGCTAGTGTGGCTTTCCTCATAGGTTGTAGTAGACACCAGCTGCTTCATCTTGGAGCCTCCTGGGTTCTACTGAGAAATCTGGTGTCATTTGCACTCTCTTTCTCTCTGTAAGCTTTTATTCTTCCTGCCAATCTGATGTGCTGTGGTGACAGGCCTTAATGTGGGCCTGTTTCATTATTGGATTAGCATATTTGGAAGGACTCAAGTTCTTCATTCTGGAAAATTTTATTTGATAACTTCCCTCCCCCAATAGTGTTGTTCTTATTCTTCAGTTTCTCTTGGTCAAATATTGAGCCTCTTCTACTGATTAACATTGAAGTTTGTATTATAGTTTTACCTTGGGGAAAATTTTCTTTGATTCTTTTTTCTAATCATTTCATTTGCTATTTAGTCTAGTTTTCATTTAATTTTATACTTCTATTCTTCTTCTATACTTCTTTTATACTTCTATACTTCTATTCTTCTGTTCGTCTAATTGGTCTTTTTTCACATTTTATTTTATTCTGTAGAGACAGTATCATATCACAACTCTCAGGATATGAATTATTGTTTTGATTATTTTTTGCAAATTTTCTTCTGTTCCCTTCATTCTGGTTCCTCAGTCCATGAATTTTGATTTCCCTTTTTCATGTTGAACTATAGTGTATCATATAAATGAAAAGTGTATATATATTAACTTGGCTCTGTGATTTCTATGCAGTTGACATGAAGGTAAAATTTTCTGAGCTTTGTCATTTAAATGGATAAGTACAGACTTGGTAGACATAGCATCTGCCTGATTGGTTTCCTCTAAGCATTGAGTTAATATATGGAAAATGTTTAGAACATTGCCTGCCTTACAAATAATATCTTAATATAATTTTATAATCCTATACCTAATGATCTTCTCACTAAGGATTATTTCACTGAGGTGGCTTTCCTTAATGTTTGATGGGCCTTGGCTGTTCTTCTCTGAGAGTTACTAAGATACTGACTGGACACTATGTGTAGGTGGTGTGTGGTGGACAGGCCATATGAAATGTAGTACTTTACTCTGTGTTGATTGGTATTAAGTCAGTTCGCCTGGCTTCCCTCTTTCCATTCCTGGCTCGAATCCATACCTTACATTTCAGGAAGGTAGAAATAACTGAGAAGTATGTAGTATTTTTACACAGAGAAAATAATTTATTTTCACATTTTCTTCTTTCTAGTAGCATCACTGGAAAATAAAAAAGATGTACCTAGTTTCACGTGATACTGAGTTTTGAGATATAAAAATGAATTTAGCTTGGGAAAACTCTCTTCAGCTAAAAAGTTGGGTCATTCAGGTCATATTTCAGAACACAAAAGTATTTACCGTGACCTCTATTTAACAATCTGTGTAATATTAGCAGATGGGGAGAATGCATAATAAATCAAATGAGGAGAAGAGCTTATGGCTTCCCTCAAGCCTTCTCTCCTTTGCTCAGATAAGTGCAGCCCCTTTGGGTACATGAGATCAGATTCCTGCTAACACAATCCCACTCTGCCATGTGCTCACCCTGTGCAGTCTGTGGCCCAGGTGACAATGCAAACATGGGCACTGACTGTATGGGTTAAGCAGAGTCTGAGGCGCTACGGTGCCCAGGCAGGTGCTACCTCAGCGGGGAGAGAGTTAGGATTACGGGATAGTAGCAGAATGGGGAAAGCAATTTCCCAGGCTCTGTCCTAAAAGTTCCCTCCAGTGGTGTTATACAGGATAATTAGGCTGTTCTAGAGAGCAACACTCCAGATTGAAATCTAGGAGATAAGAGGCTGAGAGGTGCTCATTGACTGTGGCTTCTCCTGTTCTAGCACTGAGGTGGCAGGTACTGTGCCTGTCCAGGGTAAGGTTCTGACAGGTGGCTGGGAGCCCTGCATTGGGCTGATTGAGCCTCTTCTGTTCACATCCACATCACCCTGAGACTCCAGCTTCATGACCACTGAAGGCAACACAACACCTGGTCTCTTGCTTTCGAAGACAGTGTCATTTCCTACTATACCAGTAATACTAAAAAAAATTTTTTTTTAGGCTGGGGCTGAGTTTGAACCCACCACCTCTGGCAAATGGGGCTGGTGCCCCACTCTTTTGAGCCAGAGGAGCTGCACTAATACTAAAAATTTTATGAAGGGACTGAACTTATCCAGTTGGCTTTCAGCATAGCTCTAGCTAGCTGTGGTGCAGGGCCTCCCCTGGGGGCCCAGCATGGAGAGAAGGAGGGTAGTTTGGGGCCTGGGACCCATCGATCTAGGCAGCAGTCACTAGGTCCCTACTGAGGCTTCAGCAGTAAGGGTAGAAAGAGGCACACAGAGGTGCTACTTAGGGGGTAAATTAGGTGAGCAGAGAGGGAGACACCTCCATGTGTATGAAAGGTATATTTCATGGAGGTAGGAGTAGGTGGGTCAGGTGGTGAGATAAATGCCTTGTTAGGACTTGTGCCTAACAATGCATTGTTAGGAGTGAGTGAGAAAGAGACATTGAGGATGACTCTCAGGCTTTGAACTTGGGAGAGTGAAGGACTCTGGGGCTGCTTGTTGAGACAGGCTATTCTGTAGTGGTGCTGAGTGGGGTAGAAGGTGCAGATGAGCCCAGTTTTACACATGCTTGGTTTGAGGTTCCTGGGTCTAGTGCAGGGAAGGCAGGTGGGACCTGGCTGGGCAGCAGAGTCTGAAGCTCCATCTGAGGCCCAGTAGCATGAAGAGGAGCTGATGTGACAGGCCCAGATGAAACCCCCAAGGAGTGTGCAGTAACAAGAGTGGAGGACACGGTTGTTGTATTGGGAGAGTACTGTGGTCCCAAAGTCACCTATCCTGAATTTCCTACACCACATGTGAAGCATGAAAATAAATCTTTACCTCATTAATAAAGAACTACTTTATATAAAGCTGTTGAACTTTTCTTGCTATGATGAGAATACATAATTATGATTCGGATTTGTTCTATTATACCTAATAGGTCTGATATGAAGCAGGTAAGGCCCCCCCAAATCCTGGTTCTGAGGTTTAGAGGGATGTCTAGGAGACCCCCACCCCAGCCTTCAGTTCTCAGGCCCTTCCTTAGGGGTGCTCTCCAACTCTTGCTCTCCCCAACCTGCCACCCCTCACCCTTGGGGAGGGGATACATGTAATACTGTGTGTAGAGTTTCTCAGTGTCAAGCTCCTTGATGTATATAGTTCCTGCAAGATCTGGGTCTGGTAGACCTCATCTGGGGCCTCCTTCTCTTTCTGGCATTCCCCATGGCCTTGGTGTTCCTGGTCCTGTCTGGCTTCTCTCTGTGCCAGAGAGAGAGATGACCTACCTCTGGCCCCTTTAGTCTCCAGACAACAGTGTCCCATGCAATTTCCAGGCAACAGTGTCCCTGCCATAGGACCCTGCTTTATTAGATCACCAGGGCACCCCCAGTTCCCTCCCTGGATTCACCTACCCAGTTCCTACCTCTGAAAACTTTATTTCCTATGCTGCTCCCCTCTGGTGCTCCACTCACCTACTTGGTTTTCTTGAAACCCAGCCAGCTACTAGAACCATCTCAGGACACATTTGGAGATGGCCAAAGACTGGCCAGAAGGGAAAGATCAAGAGGGTCATGGTCATATCAGGGAACTCAGCTTGATCAATCATTTCCTAAGAAAGATTTGGAAGGACTCAGAAACCTCAGGTATTGTGAAGCAGATGCACATTAAATTGGAACAATGACTCAGGGGAAACTTCCATTAAGAGTCTTTCAATGAACTCAGATTATTATCATTTCAAAGTTTCAAAATAAAAATTGAGGGACTATACACTGTTTCTACACACTGTTTCAAATCAGGTGAAAAATTCACACTTCATAGCACATCAAGCGCTCATCACCTGTACATGGGCACAGCAATTCTAGATTTCTTACGATGGGTGTTCCACCTGAAATTGATTTTTGATGGTAGTGTGAAGTAGGCATGCAGTGTAATTTATTTTTTAAATAAGTATCCAATTAAACCAGCACCAATTTACTGAAAAGTCACTCCTATCCCCACTGATCTTCTCTGCTATTTTGGTCTTAAGAAAATGTCCAGCCTTCCTCAAGAGAATGGAAAGACAGGAAGTCAATAACATAATGGGACATCTTAAGTAACTGGAAAAGGAAGAACATTCCAACCTAAAACACAGCAGAAGAAAAGAAATAACTAAAATTAGAGCAGAAATAAATGAAACTGAAAACAAAAGAATCATACAACAGATCAATCAATCAGTAAGTTAGTTTTTTGGGTGGGGGGGGTAGAGTCAAGATGACAGGCTGCAGCCAGCTTTTTATAGAGGCTCCTGTCCAGAAGGGGACTTAAAGGACAGAAGTTTAGCAAGGGAGCTGATGGTTTGGAGCAAAGCCAAGAGAGAAGATTGAAGAATGCACTTCAACCTTGCTGAGGTGAGCTGTGACCCCAAAAATACAATCAAAAGGTACAAAATTCACCACCAAGCAGATGGAAGTCCCCTCCCCCACAAGAAGGGCTTGCAGTTTACTCCATACAAACAAGCAAGCAGAGTTCAAATATCCTCCCACTCTATCCCACAGGATAGACCCCGTAAAAACTAGACCTCCTACCCCTGCTGGCATGCCACAGCACCTACCTGCCAGGCATAAAACTGTAAAACTGTATATAATTCCCTACCTGCAACTCTGAACTCCGAGGATTCCGCCCCCACCCTACTCTCATCCCGAGGTCTGGAGCTTTGATACCCATGGAGTCTAGATTCTTGGGCATTTCCTTGAGAGGAGTGGAGGGGGAAAGGGCTGGTGCTGCTCTGTGGTGACTCTGTGGCATGGGAGCAAGGAGAAGTCATTCAGCTGAGAGGGAGCTACACAGGAGCTGCGGTACCCTGAAAGCAGCAGCTGCAGCACTGGGAGGGGCTCGCATCCCTGTGGCCATTCCAAACAGACATGCACTGTCTCTCTGGGCAACCAGAGGTTTCAGGAATTTTTCTCCCATGACAGCCACTGGCATAGCGGATTTGGGAAATTCTGTGAGTACTGACTAGGGTTGAGCATGGGGACTAGAATACATGCAGCTCACAGACTTACAGGGACTGCTTATCTGACCATAATAGCACCTAGCCCTCAGGAGAATATAGCTGAGACAAAGGCAGTGGGTGGGCAGAGGCTGGAATTGACACCTGAGTGTAAACTCTAATTGCTTGCTGCCGAGGACTGAGTTTTTTATCATCTCTAGCAGCCTCTGACATGCAGAGGAATTTAGCCAGAGCAACATCAACTAGGCGTGGGGCTGGAACTGAGTGAACTACCCCAGCCTATAATAAGGTTGTCAGGCCTCATCTCCTCCTGCCAGACTCAGATTTCTGGATGACTCTGGCAGTCATAAACTCCAGGAGCAGTTGCTTGCTGGAGTGAACTGTGTCACAGCCCTGTGGGATTACTGGTGACTGGGTACAAGGTGGGGAAAAATGTACCAACCTTCCCAGACTATTTCATTTGCTAAGTGGGTCCATTTGCCCTCACGGAGCACTGGAGCAAGTTATATCTGAGCTGCGAGGAGATCCCTCTTATCTAACTGCCAGAGACATTTGAATTATCCCACCTGAAACTTGTGTTGACTGGGACAACTAATTTGGACGCTTGAACCACGTAAATCACCCAAAGACTATCCCAAGTATAGTTGAGGGTGTATGGTTGAGGGAAGGTTTGATTTTCTTTGCCCATTTGTTGTTTGTGGGGGGTAGGGCGACTTAATTGCTAGTATTTCTCCACAGCAGAGACTTCAACCAAGTGTAACTGATTCACTAGGGTAGGATGGAGACCAGCTGAAAATAAGACAGAGCCAGTTAGCCCCACCACACCAAGCAGGCCCCCAGTCTCTCAGGCCATAACACAAAACTGAAGGGGAAAAGCCAAATGGAGTAAAGTAATCATGGGGTGCAATCAGCAGAAAAGCTCTGGTAATATGAATAACCAGAGTAGATGAACTCCCCCCCTAAGAAAGGATGTGGCTGGTAAAATGAATAACCAGAGTAGGTCAACCCTCCCAAGAAAGGATGTGGCAGATGAAACTGAACATCTCCTTTATAAACAGATGGCTGAGATGTCAGATATTGAATTCAGAATTTGGATTGCAAATAAGATTAATAGAAAAGAGGCAAAGATAGAATTAGAAATTCAAGAAGCATTCCAAAAGTTCACTCAAGAATTCAACGAATTCAAAGACAAAACCACCAAAGATTTTGAAACATTGAGGCAAGAGACTGTAGCCCTCAAAGATCTGAAAAATACAGTAGAATCCGTTGGTAATAGAATGCAGCAGGCAGAAGAAATGATCTCAGACATAAAAGACAAAGTTTCTGAATATGCCGAAGCATCCAAATAAGAAAAGAAATAGAAAGCAAAAATGGATCATTCTCTCAGAGAGCATTGGAATAATTCGAAGAAAACTAATATTCACCTTATAGGAATCTGTGAAAGTGATGAAGTTGCTTCACAAAACACAGAGGCTCTTTTTCATGAAATTCTGAAAGACAACTTTCCAGATATGCCAAGAGATCCTGAAATTCAGATCACAGACAGCTTCAGAACTCCAGCATGACTCAACCTGAATAAGACATCCCCCAGGCATATCATAATTAACTTCACTAAAGTTAATATGAAAGAGAAAATCCTGCAAGCAGCTAGACGTAAGAAAACCATAACCTACAAGGGGAAGAATATTAGAATGACTGCAGATCTCTCTGCCGAAACCTTTCAGGCCAGAGGAGGGTGGTCATCAACATTTAATCTCCTAAAACAAAATATCTTTCAACCCAGGATCCAGTATCCAGCTAAACTGAGTTTCATTTATGATAGAAAAATTAAATACTTTAATGACATTTATATTTTGAAGAAATTCACCATAACTAAACTAGCTCTCCAGGATATTCTCAGACCTATCTTCCATAATGACCAGTGCAATCATCCACCAAAAAAGTAAACTAACTCAGAAACTTGATGAAATTCCATCTTCCACACTGGCTAAAGGATTAAAAATGTCCACTGGACTTTCGAAAATCTTGACACACAAAATGTTACCAGGCTTATCAATAATTTCAATCAATATGAATGCCTTACACAGATTGGCCGATTGGGTAAAGAAACTCAGACCAGATATCTGTTGTATACAAGAATCTCAACTTACCTTAAAAGACAAACAGACTCAGAGTGGTCATCCATATTCCCCGCTAATGGAAAGCAGAAAAAAGCAGGTGTTGCAATTTTATTCGCAGATACAATAGGTTTCAAACCAACAAAAGTAAGCAAAGATAAAGAGGGCCACTTTATATTTGTTAAGGGCAATACACAATATGACAAGATCTCAATTATCAATATCTCTGAACCCAACAAGAATACACCTTAATTTATAAAAGAGATTCTAACTGGCATGAGCAACTTGATCTCTCCCAGATCCATCATAGTTGGAGATTTTAGCACTACTTTGGCAGTGTTGGAGTGATCCTCCAAAAAGAAGCTTAGCAAAGAAATTTTAGATTTAAATTTAACTATTCAACTTCTAGATTTAACAGACATCTACAGAACATTTCATCCTAACAAAACTGAATACATATTTTTCTCATCAGTACATAGAACATACTCCAAAATTGATCACATCTTAGGGCACAAATTTAACCTCTGCAAATTTAAAAGAATAGAAATTATTCCATGCATCTTCTCAGACCATCATGGAACAAAAGTTGAACTGAGTAACAACAGGAATCTGCAGACTTATACAAAAACATGGAAGCTAAATAACCTTATGCTGAATGATATATGGGTCACAGATGAGATCAAGAAGGAAAGTACCAAATTTATAGAGTTATCAAAATCTCTGGGATACCACCAAGGCAGTCCTAAGAGGGAAATTTATAGCTCTGAAAGCCTTCCTCAAGAGAACGGAAAGAGAGGAAGTTAACAACTTAATGGGACATCTAAAGCAGCTGGAAAAGGAAGAATATTCCAATCCCAAATCCAGCAGAAAAAAAAAGAAATAATCAAAATAAGAGCAGAATTAAATGAAATTGAAAACATAAGGATCAATAAATCAAGAAGTTGTTTTTTTGAAAAGGTCAACAAAATTGATAAAACTTTGGCTAACCTAACCAAGAAAAAAAGAGTAAAATCTCTAATCTCATCAGTGAGAAATGGTAAAGATGAAATAACAACAGATCCCTTAGAAATTAAAAAAATCCTTAATGAATATTACAAGAAACTTTATCCCCAGAAATATGACAATCTGAAGGAAATCGACCAATACTTGGAAGCACACCATCTTCCAAGACTTAAACAGAGCAAAGTAGAAATTTTGAACAGGCCTATATCAAGTTCTGAAATAGCATCAACTATACAAAATCACCCTAAAAGGAAAAGCCCATAAACAGATGGCTTCACATCAGAATTCTACCAAACCTTTAAAGAAGAACTAGTACCTATGCTACTCAATTTTTCCCAAAATATAGAAAAAGACAGACTATTACTCAACACATTCTATGAAGTGAACATCACCTTGATACCCAAACCAGGAAAAGACCCAACAAGAAAAGAAAATTATAGACCAATATCACTAATGCATATTCATGTGAAAATATTCAACAAGATCCTAGCCAACAGAATCCAGCAACACATCAAACAAATCATACATCACAACCAAGTGGGTTTTATCCCAGGATCTCAAGGATGGTTCAACATAC
>NW_003852691.1:467183-471910 GCF_000181295.1 Otolemur garnettii
TTTCTTGAAATTCTAGCTCTTTCCTTTCTTCCATTCCATTAATCTTGTTTACTATCCACATTCTGAACTCAATTTCTGTCATCTCAGCCATCTCTTTATGGGTTAAATCTTCAGATACCTCTGCCACGTCCTTCCTTGGGGGGGCTGCTCTACTTTGGTTATTCCTACTACCAGAGTTTTTCCACTGGCTCCACCCCATCCTGGATTTACTCTCCTTGGCTAGGTGAGCTGGTAGGAGGAAGTTGGGTTGGGGGCTCTGGGAGTGATATTTTCTGGCCTTTTTGGGCAAAGGCTGAGACTAGTGTCTGTATCTTTTCCCCTAGAACTTTGCCAAAGATGCAAATATTGCTACGGTCTGAGAGCCTAGAGGTCTGCTTGTCTCTATCTTGTTTACAGTTGGTATCTGTTCTACCTTAGAAAATCAATTACTCTGGTTTAAGATCTCAGCTGTGGAGAAATAAGGGTGTTTAAGTCACCCCTCCCCTTACTGGCGATGATCGGGAGCAGAAAACCACACTTTCCCTCAACCACACCCCCAGGGTATCACTTTAAATAGTTCTCAGGTGATTGGCCTAGTTCAAATGATATGAGACAAGTATCACAGTTAACACAATTCTCAGATGGGGGAGTTCGAGAGGTCTCTGGCAACTGTACATCAGGGATCTTCTGGCAGCAAAGGTATGGCCTGCTCCGGTGTTCTGTGGGGTCAGAGGGACCTGCCCAGCAAATATTCTAGGGAGGTTGATGCCTCCTATCCACCCTTGTACCTTTGTCACACCCAGACACTGGAAACCCCGGAGGGCTGTGACCTAGTTGCCCAATAAGCGAGTGTGGCAGGGCTCAGTGTCTGCCAGAATCAAAGTGGAGCCAGTGCCAGCTCCACTCAGTTACTGCTCTACGACCCCCACCAGCAAAGGGAACTGAGACTTGACTATCTCAGTGACAACTGGAGAATGTTCCACCTGAGGACAATTTGGGTCAGAGAAAAACCTGAGAGCATCAGAGATTCTCCGTCAACCACCAGTTAATTTGCCCAAATCGAGAGATCCAAACCTGTTGACCTGGTCAGTACCCACTCCCTGGTTGGAAGGATTGCAAGGTTTCTAGCAACTAATTAATAGGAGTCTACTAGTGGTATAAGTGTGGGTCACTCTGATGCTCTGAGGACTCAGAAAGGCCTTTTCAGTGGATAATCTGGAGTAAGGCGGTTGATGTCTCTTTCCCCTCCTTACTCACCCTTAGCCTCTGGACTCTGGTAACCTCAGTCTCAGTTAACCCCACCAATAGTTTCTGTTGACCCAGACTCTGTAACCCAGTCCTATCCAATGGGCGAGTGAGTCAGGGTTTTGTGTCTACCAGAGTCCAGGTAAAGTCAATGAGTTCATCAGGGTTTTGTGCCTGACAGAGTCCCAGTAATTTCAATGCCTTCCCCACTTGGTGACCACTCTTTGTGGCCAGCCAGCAGGAATAGTTGAAGCCTATCAGCCTCAGGCACTCACTGGGAGCTATAGAATATTCCACTTTGGTTCAATCTCAGCCTGGAATTTGTTTTCTTGAAGTCGTGGTTTGCCTCGGTGGGGAGGATGTGTGATTATCTATCTCTTCTCTCAGTTCAGCTCTCTGCCTTCAGCTTTGTTGGGTTCTTCTGGTATTCTGGTAGTTTTCTCTCTCCCTGAACTGACGTTTATGTTGAAAGCTAGCTCTAGTCGGCTCTCATCCGCTATTCCTCCAAATTCTTATTGAATGTGAAAATCTTAATTAGGGAATGTAGCCAACCCGGAGATTTAGCAAAGTACAAAATACATCAAAACAAGGCAGACAAATAAACAGACTAGAATGCTACCAGACATATAAGCACTCCAATGCCCTGACACTCAGCCACATGTAAACAAACAGACAAAGAAGTAAACAGAGCAACAGACAAACCAGTCAACTAACAGATCAAAAATGAAAGAAGAGAGAAAGAAAAAGGAAAAAAAAATAGTGATAATAAAAGATAACCACAGAAATGTTGGTCATAAATTGATAGAGCAAACAAAAAGGAAAGCAAACAATCCAAGAAGAGAAAGTATCAAATATATATATAATAAAAAGTAAAACATTAAAAATTAAAAAAAGGAAAAAAAAAAAAGAAAAAGAAGGCCCCAACAAGAAAAATAACTTTTTTTTTTTTTGAGTATATACAAACAAGTCTCTTTTTCAAAGCGGTGAGGTTCCAGTTTAAAAATATATATATAATTATGCTGTAGAATATTTTCCAGACAACAGTTGGTGCTGTGAGTGTTCCCTACGCTAATACCAAAAATAGGGGGAAAGAGGGAAAAAGAAATATATATATATATATGTGTATATTAAAAAATGTGGAGAATCTTTGCTGGCAGGATGCCAGATTCTCCCTACAACAGTTCCCGCAGAGTGTTGGGCGTCTTGGATTAACTTCAGATGCCAGATACGTCACTGCAGATCAAATTGAGTTCTCCACGCTGCTGGAGGAGGTGTTATGGAGACGCCATTTTGGAGGTTTTACTTTACCTCTGGTTACTGTCTGGCCGCCCACTCCTATCTGTCCTCTGAATTTGGGACACAAGTTTGCACTTCGCCAGACTTTCTCTCAACTCCTAATTTCCCCTCGAACAGAAAACCGTTGTGGTCTGAGGGAAAAAAGCGGGGGCTGCCCCTTTTGCGGTCTGTGTTCAGTTTGTTTCTAGAGTGGGAAGGGCTACAGCCACAGCCGCTGCTGCCGCCTCCGCCACCTGTCGTGGCAGGACGTTCAAAAGATTTTTCAGTGTTTGTAGGAAGGGAACCAATTCCCTGCACTCAACTCCTGGTTTCCTCTCAAACAAATCTGTGTGGTCCGAAGGGGAAGAGCTAGAGGGCTCCTTTTGCCCTCGGAATTCAGTTTATTTGTGATGGGGGAGGGGCTAAGACTGCTACCACTGCAGCACGTTCAAAAGACTCTTCAGTGATTGCAGGACGGGAACAGATTCACCCTGCCGGTCACCGCATCAGTGCAGCTCCAGAGAGACCTCCAAAATTATAGGATGGATCGGTTCCCAAGCAGAGTCCCTTCCCCTTGAGTTTCTGTCCGAATGCCTGGATCCCTGACACCCCAAACTGGGTCCAAATGTCTCCTGTTTCTGGCCGCCAAATTCCGCCTGGGAATCCACGCCTCACCACACTCTCTGCAAGAGATGCAAACTCCTCGCGAATTGGGCACAGGAGCCTTTCGTGGGGGAGGGACTGGTTTCTGTCTCTCAGGAAGCAAGCCGTGATTCTGGCACCGCAGGGTGCAAGACACGGAACTGGTGCCGCAGGGTGCAGATGGCGCCCTTTCAGCTGCTGCCCTGAGTTTTTCTGGCTGACACTGTAGTTCTGGGCTACACTTCCAATCCAGCAGTTCACCTCTTTGCTGCTCGCCCTGCGCTGCTTATCTGCGCAAGGACTCCACTCAGAAGAGATTCAATAAGCCCACTCTCACCTGAAACTGCCAGGAGAGTTGACTCAGGGATGCATCTCCTTCACCATCTTGCTCCGCCTCCAGATGGGACATTTCTTAAACTGATAGAGGCCATCTACAGCAAACCTACGGCCAAATATTATATTGAATGGAGTTAAATTAAAACCATTTCCTCTCAGATCACAAACCAGGCAAGTTTGCCCATTTTTTCCGCTGCTCTTTAACATTGTAATGGAAGTTTTAGCCATTGCAATTAGTGAAGAAAAGGTGATTAAGGGGATCCATACAGAGTCAGAAGAGATTAAACTTTCACTTTTCACAGATGATATGATTGTATATCTGGAAAACACCAGGGATTCAACTTCAAAACTCCTAGAAGTGATCAAGGAATATAGCAGTGTCTCAGGTTACAAAATCAACACTCAGGGTGGCGGAGCAAAGATGGCGGACTGCAGCCAGTTTTTTACAGATGCTCACATCCAGAAGGAGGATGAAAAGACTGAAGCTTAGCAAATTAGCTGATGGTTTGGAGCAGAGACAAGAGAGAAGATTGAAGAGTGCACTTCAACCTTCCTGAGGTGAGCTGCGACCCCAAAAATACAACCAAAAGGTACAAAATCCACGACCAAGTGGACGGGAGTCCCCTCTCCCACAACAAGGGCTCGCAGTTTACTCCATGCAAACAAGTGAGCAGAGTTCAAACTTCCTCCCACTCTATTCCATGGGAGAGACCCCCTAAAAACTGGACCTCCTACCCCTGCTGGCATGCCACAGCACCCTCCCGCCAGACATAAAACTGTAAAACTGTATAAATCTGTATATATTCCCCACCTGCAACATTGAACGCTGAGGAGTTCCCACCCACCCACTCCGAGATCTGAAGGTTTATTACCTATGGAGTCCTGATTCTTGGGCATCTCCTTGAAAGAAGTGGAGGGGGGAAAGGGCTGGTGCTGTTCTGTGCTGACTGTGGTGCAGGCGTGAGGAGAGGAGAGTCAGCTCAGGGGACGTCAGTGCATAAACAGTGGCCGGGCGGCATGCCATCCTGGACAGCAGCCACAGGCAGGGCTCACTTAACTTTCTTGGGTGAAGCCCCAGCCCTCAGGGGGCTACTGTGACTGAGACAAAGGCAGTGGGCGGGCAGAGGCTAGAATTGACACCTGAGTTTAAAGCCGAATGCAACCTCTGATTTACAGAGAAATCTAGCCGGACAGAAGCCTAATTTAAACACGCAAGGTCCCCCTGCTGAACTCAGATTTCTGGCTGATTT
>NW_003852691.1:472177-473587 GCF_000181295.1 Otolemur garnettii
TTCCACCTGAAATGGGTGCTGACAGGGACAACTGATTTGGACCCCTCAAACCTGGTAGACCACCCAAGGACTATTCAAAGGGGCACCCCGGGTGTATGGTTGAGGGAAGGTTTGAACTATATGAAACTTTGTATATTCCCCACCTGCAACATTGAACTTTGAGGAGTCCCCAACCACTCACTCCAAGGTTTGGAGAGAAATCTAACCGGACAGAAGCCTAATTTAAACACGCAAGGCCCCCCTGTCAAACTCAGACTTCTGGCTGATTTTGCCAGGTAAATCCCGGGAGCAGTGGCCTACTGGAGTGAAGAGGATCTCGGACCTGGAGGACCACGAGTGACTGGGTGCAAGGTAGGGAAGGAGGTATTTACCTTCCCAAACTAACCCAGTTGCCGAGTGGGTCCCTTTGCCCTCACGGAGCCGGGTGGGCCCCAAAACTGCTTGCTAGATTCACACTCCTGGCGGGCAGCGGGCTCCTGCTCTGGGCAGGCCCAGTACTGCTCGCTAGGGCCGCAGGCATGCTGCAGGTGTCCTGCCGGCAGAGGCAGAGAAATCCTCCAGTCCAGGTAGACCCAAAACAGCTTGCGAGAGACACACACCCCATGGGGGCCAAGGGAGGTATTCCCCCCTCCAGGTTCCCAAGCTGGGCGGGCCTAGAACTGCTTGCTAGAGCCAGGCTCGCCCTGAAGCTGGTGGTGGAGGGGTCTACCACTCTTGGAGGGCCCAGAACTATTTGCTAGAGCCACATACATCCCTCGGACAGAGGTGGAGGAGTCCCCCACTCTGTGGTCCCGCACTTGGAGGGCACAAATTGGCTTGCTAGCACTACACGTGTGCAACAGGCAACAGTAAAGTAGTCCCCCGCTTCCCCGTAGCTACTCTGGTTGGGCTGAATTAGGACTGATCTGGTCGTACGCGTACCCTGCGCTACCGCTGCCATTCCTCTACCCTCTGGCTGCTCCAGGGTGCTGAACTAGGACTGATCTAGCCACTACAGTTCCCCTGTTCCACCGGTTGCCCCAAAGGGGCCAAACTTGGACTGATCTGTCTGCTGCCAGTTTCCTGCCCGCCAGTTGCCCAGCAGGCTGAACAAGGTCTAATCCGGTCATGCACACTCCTGTGCAGCTGCTGCTGTTCCACTAAACCCCAGCTGCCCCAGCACCTGAGAACTGGGAGAAGACAACAGACACACTCTGCCTGTCTCTCTGGGCAATCAGAAGAAGCCATCAACTGAACGGTTCTGATAAGTCCTCCACACAAGGGGGACTCAGCATGGGGTGGAACCAGGGGAAAAACTCTGGCAACTCAAATAACCAGAGTAGATCAACTCCTCCAAGGGAAAATAGGGAAGACACAATTGAAGACCACATCCACAAGCAAATGGCTGGGATGTCAGAAATCGAGTTCAGA
>NW_003852691.1:473746-474204 GCF_000181295.1 Otolemur garnettii
AAGGGAAAATAGGGAAGACACAATTGAAGACCACATCCACAAGCAAATGGCTGGGATGTCAGAAATCGAGTTCAGAATATGGATAGCAAATAAGAAATGAAGGAATTAGGAGATCAAAAAATTATTCAAAAGATTTCTCAAGAAATTATTCAAAAGATATCTCAAGAAATTATTCAAAAAATGACTCAAGAACGCAACAATTTCAGAGATAAAATGATCAAAGATTTTGAAATACTGAGAAAGGAGGTTGCAGTCCTCAAGGATCTGAAAGACACAGTGGAATCCCTCTGTAACAGAGTGCAACAGGCAGAAGAAAGGATCTCTGATACTGAAGACAAAGCGTTTTAAGAAGCCCAGGTGTGCAAAGATCAAAAGAAATGGAGACCAAAAACAGATCTCACTCTCAGAGAACACCCAGATAATTCGAAGAAAACTAATATTCGCCTTATAGGAATCCC
>NW_003852691.1:478873-483312 GCF_000181295.1 Otolemur garnettii
AAAAAAAAAAAGAAAGAAAGATGGTAACAACCAACATTATCCCTTCCATCTGCATGGTACTATGAGGTATGTACTATTTCCTCATTTTAGAAGCTGTAGCAGTTAGCACTTAGACAGGCACAGGGACTTGCTAATGGCTACCACCCTACTAAGTAGTGGAGTTGAAACCCCAACCAAAGTCTGTTAACTACTATACCATGTGATGGTGAATCAGCACTTACTGCATAGTCACTTTCAGTGTGCCAAATAACTAAAAGGACCTATTTCAATATTCAAGGGCTGCCATGACTAAAAGACTCATCCTACAGTACTGAAGTCACGGCCACAGGCAGCAGGTAGTGGGGCTACGCTGGGTAGAGTAGGGAAAATTGCATGCAGACCTAACTATGATTTGGATAGCATCCCCAATGCTGATGCTACTCTGTGTGGAGCTGCCCACCACCCTCAGCAGCTATTGATCTTTTACACGTCAAAACCAAACCAAACAAGCAGAGCAGTCTTACCCCTTCTTTACCTGCTGTACCTTAGCTCCTGCCTTCTTGTCCTGTTAAATGGGTTTCTGATCTCCCTCAAGGAAATCCAGTTTATCAGAGACGCCTGTGCTTACAGAAGTATTATGATGAGCATCAGAATATTTTAAGAAATAGAATCTCAGAATTAGTCCATTATTTATAAAATTGGTTTTAAAAGGTACATCTTCCTCCCTACACAACCCCAAAACTTAGCTTTAGTAGCCTCATGTCAGTCAAGAGGGCTCCAAAGAATTATGTGTTCAAATTAACTCTAAGGTGGATTTCTTACCCTACATCCTTAGCAGAGAGAAATACTGACTTTTCTGATATTTCTTAATGGCATTCATCATATGTGCTTTCTCCTGCTCCCTCTTTTGAAGAACCTGTTTGCACTTGTGATATGGACACAAGGACAGTTACTCCCATGTCAAACCATGATGGAAAATATCTATATTCTCTTAGTAACAACCCTGTGATTAACACCACTGCCATTTAATATTTACTATGAGCCCAGAACTATATTGTGTGCCCTAAGTGTATGTTCTTTTTATCTTTATAACAGTTCAGTGAAGTTGAAGTTCTTATTCCCTAAACTGAACCACAGAGAGGTAACTTTACTTGTCCAAATTACATGGCAGGAAAGTTCAGAGCTGATAGTCACATGCAGGTAGTATGACCCCAAAGCCTGCACTATTACTCTATTGTTCAATCTTGCCAATAAAACTGTAAGAAATCATGGTTAAGTCTACAAGCAATTTTCCCTATTAATTGTATTTGGGCGGATTATAGATTAGATTACATCTAATCCACTGTTACTAGGCACAAAGTTAGCAAAAGAGAAGAGGAAAAAAAAATTCCATGAAGAAAGCATTAAGGACAAAAAGAGACACATAGTATGTTAACACAGTGTTTATCAATCAGGACACAACTGACATTTTGAACACTTTGATGCTTCTTTGGTGGGGAGCTGATCTGATCGCAGGATGTTTAGCAGTGTCCCTGACTTCGACCTTCCTGATGCCAGTAGCTGCCTCTCCTCAGGATGAGAGAACTATAAATGTCTCCAGACAATGAGAAAAATCACTGGGTTGGGTTGGAGAAAATTCCCCCTAATTAAGAATAACCACCATAAAGTTTCTTCAAATTAGAAGGAGTGAGCTGCTATTAGGCCTGACTGAGGTCTTACTTTTTACAAATTAGGTTAGGTGAAACGAATTGCTGGTGTCTTTGAGATAATCTCAGCCATCCACATCCAGATCAGTGAAACAGTAAGTCTACATAAGACTTTCAGAGGACAGGACACTAGCATGTTCAGACTCTATTGAGGATGCATCAGTGAAATGACCCCAATAGTGAACAAAAGTTATGTGGCCAGATCACAAGCATTCACGTGCAAAATGTTGACAAAGCCTTAATACTCCAGTCAATCTTCCTCACATACATTACACAATCTTAACTTTATTTCCCATCATCTTCTCACTTGCGTGACCGTGAAATATAAAAGACAAACCAAGAAAAGTGCTATGGTATGCCTGATCTGGTTTCACATTAGAACCCAAACACTCATGGTTTGAACACACAGGCCCCATTTGTTTTCTTTCAGACTGGGTAACAATCATTACTACAGTTAATTTCTTCAAGGGCTTGACAATAACAGAGGAGGCCAATGAGCTGCAAACCAGGATGAGTATCAGCATACCCTGGAAGGCTTTCTGGGGAAGAAAACACACAAGGATTCTGAGAGATTCTGAAGCCTAGACATCTGTCATGAAAGATTTTCCCCTGCTGATTATGATGTGAGGTCAGGGGTGGAAACCTCTGTTCTTGAACCAATTCTTCACTAGATGGGTATGAAAAATAGAGCCCAGAGAAGGGCTCCACATTACTCCACATAATCTCTACATTACTTCTGGTGATGTGCTGCAGTCAAACCAAGACTTTGCTCATGAATGAACACTAGCACACTGTGAGACAAGAAGTACACCATCTCACATTCAGGGCAGGGGTCCAAGAAGACCACAGCCATCTGATTTGACAAATACACTGGACCTCATCCTGCTCACATTCTTTCCACATTTCCTAAGTGCCCACAGATGCTTAGCCTTTACAGCATTGTCCATAGCAGCCTGTTTAGTCTGTAGCTTCTGTCAAATCTAAATGTAAAATGTTGTCTATTTTTGTTATTTGTATCTGAGATGGCCACTACTTATGGTTCACTGGAACAGGAATAGGTACTTCAGTTCTGGAGGGTACAGAACTTGTAAACTATCTATTTTAACCTCTGTGTCTTACACATTAGCATAGTGAGGCCCACAGGCTGAGCACTGTGCTCAAGGAACCTAAAATGTCAGTGGTTGAGCCAGGGGTTCATAGTTACCTTCCCACCCTCACTTTGTGTCTGGGAAGAAAGATTGACTTCTCCCCAATTCCTGCTGTCCACACACTGTGGTTAAACCAGCATATACCTCAGTGCCCTTCTGCCATGTACCACACACAGAACAAACTCAAGCAAGTACCTAGCCTCTTCCACCACACATACACATTTCAGTAAAAGGATGAAAATCTGTCAGTGTGTACAGAATTCACAGTAATAATTTGTACAGAGACATGTCTGGGCTCACCTCTAGATTAGCTTCCCTGGGTTCCATCCACATAAGAGCTCCCTAAAATTCACCTTGAGAGACAAGAGTACTATTAAAATATACAGTTGTCCCCTGATATCCATGAGGAATTGGCTCTAGGACCCCCATGGATACCAAAATCCACCAATGCCATTAATATTTGCCTATAACCTATCTAACCTATCTACAGCCTCTGATATACTTTAAACCAAATTTCTAGGATTACTTTAGAGAATGCCTACACTTTCACACATTCTCATGAATTCAATATAGTGCTCTGCAGATGGCAAATTCATTTTTTCTTTTAGGAACTTTGTAGAATGTCTTTTTTCCAATTAATTTTGAATTTGTAGTTGGTTGAATCGACAGATGCAGAAACCGTGCATTCAGAAGGCCACCTGTGTCTTGGATTCGATGTTGGTAATTTTTGTCCTCTCCAAGAAAAATGAGGACTAAGTTCTAACTAACTCTAAGTCGTACTACCTGTGAGACACACATCAATACCTCATTTTAGAGAAGAGAAAACTGAGGCCCAGAGAAAAAATATTATCTACAAGTCATAGCTCTGTTCACTGGCAACGACCAGATAAGAACTATTGCCTTTTCTACCCAACATGCCATGAACATGACAGGGAGGAAATGGAAGGGGCCATCTTTACCTTGGGAATCAAATTTCTCACACTATTTTTCCTCTTAGTTGTCCAGATTAGGAAAACATCATTCTTATATTTATCTAACTTATGGTGACAGGCATGACTTGCAGGCAGAATGGGGACTGAAGACTCCATTCTTCTCTCTCTTTTTTTTTTAATGATAGCTCTATACATTAATGCAAACAGGGGGTACAGTGTAGTGTTTTCATACACATTTTGAAATACTTTCATCAAGCTGGTTCACATGAATTTCATGTCATTTGCATAGTCATTGTGTCAAAACATTTACATTCTATTTCTAGAAAAGTTCACTTGTACCCTTGTTAGACAGAAATATAGGTGATCTTTCCGGTTAACCTCCCGCCACCCAGACACCCTTCTCCCCTCCCCTTCCCCACCCCCCCCCGATATTCTTAGGCCAGAATTAAGTTTTTTTCCTTCATTTGAGAAGTATATATTAGTTTCATAGAAGGGCTGTGTACATTAAATACTTAGTCTTCCATTCCTGTGATACTTTGCTAAGAAGAACATTTTCCAGTTCCATCCATGTAAACATGAAGGAGGTAAAGTCTTCGTTTTTCTTTAGGGCTGCATAGTATTCCATGGTGTACATATACCACAGTTTATTGATCCATTCGTGGATTGATGGGCAT
>NW_003852691.1:487912-517706 GCF_000181295.1 Otolemur garnettii
TTTGCCAAAGATGCAAATATTGCTACAGTCTGAGAGCCTAGAGGTCTGCTTGTCTCTATCTTGTTTACAGTTGGTATCTGTTCTACCTTAGAAAATCAATTACTCTGGGTTAAGATCAGCTGTGGAGAAATAAGAGTGATTAAGTCACCCCTCCCCTTACTGACGATGATCAGAAACAGAAAACCACACTTTCCCTCAACCACACCCCCAGGGTATCACTTTAAATAGTTCTCAGGTGATTGGCCCAGTTCAAATGATATGAGACAAGTGTCACAGTTAACACAATTCTCAGGTGGGGGAGTTTGAGAAGTCTCTGGCAACTGTACAGCAGGGATCTTCTGGTAGCACAGGTATGGCCTGCTCCGGCGTTCTGTGGGGTCAGAGGGACCCGCCCAGCAAATAAAGTATTCTAGGGAGGTTGATGCCTCCTATCCCCCCTTGTACCTTTGTCACACGCAGTCACTGTAGACCCCGGAGGGCTGTGATCTAGTTGCCCAATAAGCGAGTGTGGCAGGGCTCTGTGGCTGCCAAAAGCAAAGTAGAGCCAGTGCCAGCCCCACTCAGTTACTGCTCTTCGACCCCCACCAGCAAAGGAAACTGAGGCTTGACTATCTAAGGCACTCAGTGACAACTGAAGAATGTTCCACATGAGGACAATTTGGGCCTGAGAAAATCCTGAGAGCATCAGAGATTCTCCCTCAACAACCAGTTTATTTGCCCAAATCAAGAGATCCAAACCTATTGACCTGGTCAGTACCCACTCCCTGGTTGGAAAGATCACAAGGTCTCTAGCAACTATTTAATAGGAGTTTACTGGTGGTATAAGTGTGGCTTGCTCTGATGCTCTGAGGAGTCAGAAAGGTCTGTTCAGTAGATAATTGGGAGTAAGGAGGCTGAAGTCTCTTTCCCCTCCTTACTCACGCTTTGCCACTGGACTATGGTAACTTCACTCTGAGCCCCACCAATAGTTTTTGTTGACCCAGACTCTGTAACCCAGTCCTATCCAATGGGCGAGTGAGTCAGGGTTTTGTGTCTATCAGAGTCCAGGTAAGGTCAATGAGTTCATCAGGATTTTGTGTCTGACAGAGTCCCAGTAATGTCAATGCCTTCTCCACTTGGTGACCACTCTTTGTGGCCAACCAGCAGGGATAATTGAAGCCTATCAGCCTCAGGCACTCAATGGGAGCTGTAGAATATTCCACTTTGGTTCAATCTAAGCCTGGAATTTGTTTTCTTGGGGTCATGGTTTGCCTCGGTGGGGAGGATGTGTGTTTATCTATCTCTTCTGTCAGCTCAGCTCCCCACTTTCAGCTTCGTTGGGTTCTTCCAGTGGCTGTTTCTCTCCCTGGACTAACGTTTATGTTGAAAGCTAGCTCTAGTCAGCTCTCATCTGCTATTCCTCCAAATTCTTATTGAATGTGAAATTTTTAGTTTGGGAATATAGCCAACCCGGAGATTTAGCAAAGTACAAAGTACATTGAAACAAGGCAGACAAATAAACAGACTAAAATGCTACCAGACATACAAGCACTCCAATGCCCAGACACTCAGCCACATGTAAGCAAACAGACAAAGAAGTAAGCAGAGCAACAGACAAACTAGTCAACTAATAGATCAAAAATGAAAGAAGGGAGAGAGAAAAATAAAAGAAAAAAAAATAGTGATAATAAAGGATAATCACAGAAATGTTGGTCGTAAAATGATAGAGCAAACAAATAGGAAAGCAAACAATCCAAGAAGAGAAAGTATCAAAAAATATATATAATAAAAAGCAAAAAATTAAAAATTAAAAAAAAAGGAAAAGAAAAAAAGAAAAAAAAAGGGAGGGCACCACTGGAAAATTACCTTTTTTTTTTTTTTTTTTGAGTATATACAAACAAGTCTCTTTTTCAATGCGGTGGTTTCTGGTTTAAAAATGTATATATAATTGTGCTGCAGTATATTTTCTAGACAACAGGTGGTGCTGTGAGTGGTCCCTACGCTTATACCAAAAATGGGGGAAAAGAAAAAGAAAGAAAAAAAATATATATGGAGAATCTTTGCTGGCAGGATGCCAGATTCTCCCTGCAACAGTTCCCGCAGAGTGTTGGGCATCTTGGATCAACTTCAGATGCTGGAAGGCTCCCTGCAGATCATATTGAGCTCTCCGCGCTTCTCGGGGAGGTGTTATGGAGACGCCATTTTGGAGGTTTTACAGTACATCTGGTTCCTGGCTGGCAGCCCACTTCTAGCTGTCCTCCAAACTTGGGACACAAGTGCGCACTTCACCAGACTTTCACTCAACTCCTGATTTCCCCTCGAGCAGAAAACCTTTGTGGTCTGAAGGAAAAAAGTTGGGGCTGCCCCTTTTGCGGTCCGTGTTCAGTTTTTTTGCAAAGTGGGAGGGGCTACTGCCACAGCCAGCACTGCTGCTGTCGCTGCCCATCGCGCGGGATGTTCAAAAGATTTTTTGGTGTTTGTAGGAAGGGAACTGATTCCGTGCACTCAACTCCTGGTTTCCCCTCAAACAAATTTATGTGATCCGAGGGAAAAGAGCTAGAGTGCTCCTTTTGCCCTTGGAATTTAGTTTGTTTCTGATGGGGGAGGGGTTATAACTGCTGCCGCTGGAGCAGAATGTTCAAAAGACTTTTCAGTGTTTGCAAGATGGGTACCAATTCACCCTGCCAGTCACCGCGTCAGTCTAGCTCCAGACAGACTTCCAAAATTACGGGATGGATCAGTTCCCAAGCAGAGTCCCTTCCCCTTGAGTTTCTGTCCGAATGCCTGGATCCCTGACACCCCAAACTGGGTCCAAATGTCTCCCATTTCTGGCCGCCAAATTCCACCCAGGAATCCACACCTCACCACACTCTCCGTGAGAGACGCAAACTCCCCACGAATTGGGCACAGGAGCCTTTCGTGGGGGAGTGATTGGTTTCTGTCTCTCAGGAAGCAAGCCACGGATCTGGCACTGCAGGGCGCAGATGGTGCCCTTTCAGCTGCTGCCCTGAGTTTTTCTGGCTGATACCGTAGTTCTGGGCTACACTTCCAATCCAGCAATTCACCTCTTTGCTGCTCACCCTGTGCTGCTTATCTGCCCAAGGACTACACGCAGAAGAGATTCAATAAGCCCACTCTCACCTGAAAACACCAGGAGAGTTGACTCAGGGATGTATCTCCTCCGCCATCTTGCTCCGCCTCCCCCGAAGACTCCATTCTTAACAAAAAGAAAACACCCCCAGAAAAAGGGAAAAATAAATAAATAAGCTGAGCAAGGTGGAATAAAGAAAAGTCAGCTAGTTTACCTTTAAACCCACTGCTAACTTTCTTATCTCAGCAAGTTTTCTGCTTTTTCTACAAGCCTGCTGTATAGGGGATATAGCTTTCAAACACCCTTGTTCAGTCTCTGAACACTCTGAAGGAATAGTGTCCACAGAGGAAGCTGTGTGCAAGGCCTAGCAAGAAACATTAACTAGGCTGTCTCCTGCCCAGTCTACAGCCAAAACAAATACCCACTGTGGAGATTCATATTTGGCCAGGGCAGAGATCAAGAAAACAGCTTGGGCCCTGAAATATGAGTAAGAGAGCTTTATATTCCTTATCACAGAGGAAGACTCTCTTTGTGGTGGAGATGAGAGAAAAATTCTTCTTTCCCTCCAATTCTTCAGAGGAGATTTACACCAGTGGTGTTTTACTCCACAGTGAACCAGAGAGGATTAACAACCCCCTAGGAATCTGTCTGTGCCCATAGACAGGAGGCTACCCCCACACAAGGCTCAGGTTTTGGATTTCTCAAGGCTGCTCTGACCCTTAAAGTTAATTATTATAGAAACAATAGCAGCTTATTTACTTGCTCAGAGGAATGCTGATGTCTTTGTTCCCCTCCTCTGCTTACCCTCTGGGCTAATTAGGTAATAGCCTTCAATAAAAGCTGAGTGGAACAAATACTCAGGGCCACCACTGTGAACTCCATAAGCTAGCAGTGGTCCCCTGTGCTTCCACCTTTGAAAATTCTATTTTGCGTGTCTTGTCTCATTATCCCTTGCCTCTTCTAACTTGATTTTTCTTCAGTCAAATGCAGTCAATTCCAAAGATCTTAAAGGATCCTGCCCCCGGGGCAGGACCCTGGCATGACTCTGAAGTGGACAATCTCAGGAAGAGATCATTGTTCTCTGACAACATGCTCTCCATTATTGGGCTGCTACCCCATTATGGTATTTTAAGTCATCTTAGAGATGAGCCAGCTGAAAATACGTATGTATAGAGGCCTGAATTTCCAGATAATAACATCCCTGTGTCTTAGCTCCTGTATCTGCTGATCAGACTTGGCCATTTCTGCAAAATAATCAGTGGGCTAATTGGTAGGGAATTTGAACCAGTGGAGATGGGGTAATACTGCAAACACTGGTCCTTCTCACTGTGTCACATAAGATATCCAAGCCCAGAAGGACTCTCAGCATCTGACCTCCATTGGTAAGGACAAATAAACAAAAACTGGATCAAACCTCACTAACTTGGTCTAGAAGAAATTTTGCTATATGCCACTTTTGAAAGGGAAGTTGTTGCTAAAAATAAATCAGTAGTTTAATTGAATGACCAATCTAAATTTACCTATTTACACAAAAACTAATGTCAATTATGGATTCATAAGTAATCAGAAGAAAAATCCACACAAGGGCCTTTCTTAAGCAAACTTTTTTCTAATAACTGAATGCACACACTCAAAAATAACTAGGAACATTTGTAACCAGCTCACAGAGGGAATCATGACTGCTGGACCAAGGAAATCTTTTGTCAACCAGGGAGAATCTCTTAGCTCTTCTTAGTCAAAAGACACAGTCCTCCCACTCACAGACTTATGCAATTCCCTGATCCTTCTGAGACATGCAAACTCACTGTTCTCCTCTCAACCCCACTCTCTAGCACAAGGACCTTCATTTTCTGCAGCATTTGAAAACAAACATACAAACTCATCTCCCACTGGAAGTTGTCTTCTTGATTAACAGTTCTCTGGTCCTTGTTCTAAGGTGTTGGCACACCCACTGATCCCTGGCACAGGACCCAGGGGCACATGGAGCCTTTCAGCCCATTCTAGATCCTGCTTTAACACAGCCAAACACTGCCTGAGACCATTCTAAGAAATTCAGTCAGTGAACTCATGAGAAGGGAACCCTGAGTTTGTCTTTCCCAAGCCCAGAGTGCTAGTAAAATGAACAAAGCACCAATCCCCAATACCAAGACAGGTACTGACTCTCATAGCAATGCACTGGTTGTGCCTTACCTAGGACAAGAATTGGTCTTCCAGGCACAGCAGTGCCCTGTGAGCATCATGTCCGCATTCCCCTCAACCAGGCACCTGAGCTCACCAAGTGGTTCACTGCCTTCTTTGACACCTTTAGGACAACACTGAGGCCTGGTTTCCAAAGTTCTTGGTAAAATGCATCCTGCAACTGCAGGGAACAACTGAAGTCATAACCAGAGTAGGGCCTCTGCTCCCACAACTAGCCCCAGGAGCTCAGCTGATACCTACCTCTCTGTCTGTGACAAGATAATTATCAGAATCACAATCTGAACCCAAGAGTAGTGACGTGTTCATCTAGCAGCATGCACATCCAACACCTACAATAAATAGCAGAGTTCCCCAAGGGGCCCATGCCTTAGCTGCCTGCCCTTGGACCCCAACAACTCTCACAGCATGGCTCCATGTGGATGCCAACGCCACCAGAACTGACTCCTCAGAGCTACAGCTTAACTTTTTCCTTTTTAATTTCAGATGACTGCTTTTATTTAGAAGCCCTACATGTCTCTGTTTTATCAATGTCACATAGCCTTCCTTCTATCAGTTTATTAAAATTTATACCTAAAATATACTTGTATTGCTGGGTGTGGTGGATCATGCCTGTAATCCCAGCCAGCACTTGGGAGGCTGAGGCTGGTGGATTGCCTGTGTTCATGAGTTTGAGACAAACCTGAGCAAGAACAAGACCACATCTCTAAAAATATAGTTGGGTGCTGTGGCAAGTGTCTGTAGTCCCAGCTATCTGGGAGACTGAGGCAAGAGAAACTCTTGAACCCAAGAGTTTGATGTTGCTATGAACTAAGATGCCACAGCACTGTACCAAGGGTGACCAAGTAAGATTCTGTCTCAAAAAAAAAAA
Source organism: Otolemur garnettii (assembly GCF_000181295.1). Classification (NCBI taxonomy): domain Eukaryota; kingdom Metazoa; phylum Chordata; class Mammalia; order Primates; family Galagidae; genus Otolemur; species Otolemur garnettii. The sequence continues at coordinate 494,050 of NW_003852691.1, forward strand.
ATATATAGTTGTATTTTTAAAATAACAAATAAATATATTGCCAGCTTGTAGAGACCTGGGAGGACCAAAATTGTCTACCAACTTTTAAGATTTTTCTACAAATGTTGCTACTGCCTTGAAAATCTTTATGCTTCCTCTTGGAGAAGCTGTCAGTTCTTCAATCTCAGCAACCACATTGCTTCTTGGCCTTTATTGGCATTTGAAGCTATGGTACTTTTCATCAGACCTTCAAGGTAACTACTAAGCTTGACTCTTTTCACAGTGGTTGTGCCTTCTTAAGTCAAAATAGTTTTTTCTGAGGGTTGGATGCAGTGGCTCACACCTGTAATCCTAGCACACTGGGAGACTGAGGTGAGTGGGTTGTCCTGAGCTCACAGGTTTGAGACCAGCCTAAACATGACTGAGACCTTGTCTCTAAAAATAAAATAGCCAGGCATTGTGACAGGAATTTTTGGAGGGTCAAGCAAGAGAATTGTTTGAGCCCAAGATTTGGAGGTTGCTCTGAGCTATGATGCCACTGCACTCTACCAAGGGTGACAACGTGAGATTCTGTCTCAAAAATACATATATAGTGTTTTTCTGGGTCATGAGGATGTGCTTTGTATGACACCTGTCATCTACTGATACCATATTTGTAAATGAAATATAAGTTTATTTAAGGTTCATTGTTTTCTCTACAGGATCAACTCTAGAATGATCTTGCATATATGTTTTGGTTTTTGCTGCACTGATAAGAAACTTCACAATGGAAAGCTGTCCCCACTCTGTGCTGAGAAGTCTAGGGCTGTGAAGCTTTTCAGAGTGATCTATATGTCTGTACAAAACATCAACTCCAAACACTATTGGATTCATAGGGTTTGGTATATCTGCATTGCAGCTGTTTTAACAGTTTCCCAAGGGTGGTCAGAGGCCTGCTCTGATGTCCATATCATCATGGTGATGATGGCTTGTGCAATGTCCAGGAGGCACTAGGGGACAATGAGACAAAGAGGCTACACCTGCCCCAGCCCCACCAGCAGCACCCCAGGTGGCCGCGCAGGCGGCTTCTGGCCTCAGATACGTACTTTCCGTTGGTCGTTGCTCTAAGAACCAGCAGCGGTTTAAAAGTGCCCAGGTTGCTCAGCATCCATAGCGGTTTACCAGTGGGTACATGGGTGCTTTGGTGAACCAGAGTGAAGCAGTGAAAGGTAGGAGGAAATTCCTAGGGTCTCCAGGAGTAGAAGCTGCGGGGGGGAAAAGGAAAAGGGAGAAGAAAGAGCTGTGGGGCATGGAGGAGGCCTCCAGGGACATTGCATGATTACTGGGTACGGAGGGGGGGAGGGGCAGGGTCGTGTCCTGTGGGGCAGGGATGAGGCAATGGGCTTCTCCACTCTCAGAAACTGCTCTTTGGCAGGAGACTGTGTATACCATGGTAACTCAGTCACTGCATGATTTTGGTCTTGGATCCCACGAAGCCAACAATATCTTCTTCAATGAACAGGTGATTAGTTATATTTCCTTCTGAAGACACTGTGTGAAGTGTAATTTAGATCGGAAATTGCAAAAAAAAAAAAAATTCATTCTAGGTAAAAACCCTTCCATCCTGACACATACAGGTAATTAGCCATATGTGACACATAATAACCACATAATCCCAACATGACTGGAATACACATGTAGTTTTATAAATGTAGAGGAAATAAATTAGAAACTTGCATTATTTAACTATAGATTCATCAATCACACATACGTAGTTAAAATCACATATAAAATGAAAATTTTACCAATATATTTCTCAGTGTTTTTTCATGAAACAATTATTTTTAAGGAATCTCTTTCTATGGATCTCCAGTGTCATTTGTTTTCATCACCAGACCCAGTTTGGTTTTTTTTTTTTTTTTTTTTTTTTTGGTTATTTAATGCAGTTTACCAGAGCACACCACCTTCATAGCATAACCTTTTGAATCTATGTATGATGAGGACACTGGAAAGTTTATCACGACACACAAATAGTCATTTGTACAACATGATCATATTTGTTTTTGTTCACATTGGTCTCATGTATGATATTCATGATTTCAAAAACTGAATCCATTTCCCCACCCTTTGTTGTGTTTGAATACATGAAAAAGACTATGTAATACATATATGTAACATTTTTTAAATTACTATAAATTGGAGATCTGTGGACCCAACCACTCAGCATGGGAAATAGAACATGGCCACTTCTAGTGCTTCTCCCTAATTGCATTCATCCTCCTCCTAACACACACCCCATCTTGAATTTTGTAATTACTCCCTTATTTTCCATATAGTTTCACTGCATACATGTTTAACCTTATGCAAGATATACTTTTGTTTTTTTTCTATTTGCAATTTTAGATAAATGAAATCATAGCAGATGTGTTGTGTGACTTGGTTCTTTTGTTCAGCATCAGTTCCATTATATGAACATATTTATCCATATTAGTGTTGAAGGCCATTTGGGAAATAACAGTTATTTGTTGTTATAAAGCATGTCCCTATAACATTCTTGTATGCATACAGACTCATTGCCTTGTGCAAAAATTCCCCTGGCACACAGACAGGACTCCAATTGTTGAATAATCTGATAGTACACTCCCTCCAGGAGTGCATAAGAGTCCTCATTTCTCCACAACCTTTCCAACTCCTGGTATTGTCCAACTTCCTAATTGTTTGTATATCTCCTTGGTGAGAAAAGGTATCTTATTGTGGTTTTCATTTGTATTTATTACTAATGAAAGTGAGAGTGAGTTATCTTTTCAGATGTGTATAGAATTTCTTTCTTTCCTTCTTTTCTTCCTTTGCTTTCTTTCCTTTCTTTCTTTTGAGACAGGATCTTTCTCTGTTGCCCAGGCTAGAGTGCAGTGATGTCATCATAGCTTACTGCAATCTCAAACTCCTGGACTCAAATGATTCTTTAAATGATTCTTCTGCCCCACCCTCCTGGGTATCTTCAGGCACATTCCCCTAACTTTTCTATTTTTTGTAGAGGCAGGGCTTCCTTTGCTCAGGCTGGTCTTAGACCTCAAAAATGACTTGAAGCTGGCCTCAAGTCATCTTCCCACCTCAGCTTTTCAGAGTTCTAGGAATACCAAGCCTGCTGGTATTACTATTTATTAACAGTTTTATGGTAATGACATGTTCAAATGGTATAGAAAGAAACATTTTTCTAAGAATTACATTGGCTATTTCAGTTTTTTTTTTTTATTGTCCCATATGAAATGCACAACTATTTTTTCAAATTCTTCCAAGTATGATGTTGGTGTTTTAATGGGGATTGCATTAAATCTGTAGATGGCTTCGTGTAGTATAGACATTTCCAGAATGTTGATTCTTGCCAACCATGAGCATGCCATGTTCTTCTATTTGTTAACATCTTCTGCTGTTTCTTTTCTCAGGGTTTCATATTCTCACTGTAGAGGTCCTTCACATCCTTTGCTAGGTATATTCTCAGGTATTTCATTTTCTTTGAAGCTCTTATGAAGGATATTGTGTCTTTGATTTGATTCGCAGCTTGACTGTTATTGTTGTATGTGAAGGCTACTGATTTGTAGGCATTGATTTTTATATCCTGTTACTGTATTTCTTGATCACTTCCAGGAGTCTCCTGGGTGAGTCCCTGATTTTATTTAAGTATAAGATCATGTCATCAGCAAATAGTGAAAGTTTGACCTTATCTGTCCCTACTTGAATCCCTCAATATTCGTAGTATTATTCCATTGGCTAGAGCTTCTAGCACTATGTTGAGTAGTAGTGGCTGTTATAAACATAATTGTGTAGTTCCAGTTTTAAGTGGAAATGCTTTCAATTTTACTCCATTCAGTATGATAGTGGCTGTGGGTTTGTTGTTGATGGTTTCTATAAGTTTAAGAAATATCCCATCTCTGCCTATTTGCTTTGGGCACTGTAATCCTGATGAATTTGCCACTGTAGGAAAGTTGATGCTTGCTCCTGCCTGCTTGCTGAACTTTCTCTTTCATTTTGACCTCTGCCAGGTTCATTACTATATGTCAAGCAGATGCTCTGTATTGAGGTGAACCAAGGTTTGAAATCCATCTTGAAGGAGTGTGTGGATCTTTGGTGAACCTTGAGTAATTTGCAGTAATCATGTCCTCTAGTAAAGTTTGCTTAACTTTGGGTCATTCTTCATCTCCTTCAGGGACTTGTATAGTTTGAAAGTTTTTATGCTTTGTAAAGTCCCATAATTCTGTAAGAGATTGCTCTGCTTTTACTCTTTTGTCTTCTGCCTCTTTACATAGCTGAGTTAGCTCAAGAGCCTTGTCTTCGTGCTCTGAAATTCTTTGTTATCCATCAGTGCACTCTGTTATGGAAACTTTCTACTATATTTTGAAACTCCCTGAGTTTCAAACTCCTTTCATTCTTTAAACTCTGATAAATCCTTTCTAACTGGATGATGTCTTTCTTTCATTTCTGAAGTCAATTTTTGGATTTCCTTTTGGTGGTTTTCCACTCTCTCTTCAATTCTTTTCATCGTTTTTGGCATCCTTACTCTAAATTCCCCTTCTATCATTTCTGTAATTTTTTTATAGTTGGGATCATCTGTGGTAGCCTCCTCATGATCCCTTGGCAGAGGGTGGGAGGTTGACCTCTTGTGATTTATCACATTGCCAGAATTTTTTTGTTGGTAATTCCTCATTTGTGCTTTCTTCTTGTTTATTTTCTTCCCTTGTTTACTTTTCTCACTTCCATATTCTCTTTAACTGTTCTTGTCTCTGTTTTAATGTTGAAATGGTCTTTTGGTACAGAGATAAAAGGAGAGGAGAGAATGGCAAATATATATAAAATTAAAAATAATTTTAAAAAAGAATGAATAAGAATGGAAAGAGAAAAATAATACAAATGATAATAGGCCAGCCATGGTTACACATATCTGCAATCCTTGCACTTTGTGAAGACAGGGTGGGAGGATCATCTGAGCTCAGGGGCTCCTGAGCAGCCTAGCAAGATGGAGACCTTGCCTCCACTGAATATAGAAAAGATCAGCCATGTGTTATGGTGGGAACATGCAGTTGTAGATCCTCAGGAGGCCACAGCAGAAGTCACACACTAATCCAGGGTTCAAGGCTTTCATGAGCTACGCCAGTGCTGTGGATTACTGCCACACAAGCCCTAGAACAAGACTCTGTCCAAGAAACATAGAACAAACCATACGAAAATTACAATGAAAATTAAGGATTTCTTAGTTATTATTTAATGGAGTTATGACCAAAGTGGCAAAATGACCTAGAAAGAAAGGAAGAAAAGAGAAAAAAGAAAAAATGGAGAGTGATAGATACAAAGAAGGGGAAGAAAAAGACAGAAAAATTTAATAAAAAAATTTTTTGCTTCAAGACCAGGTGGCAATTTAGGGTTAGGAAAAGAGAAAACAGAAGAAATAAAATTATTTTTCTAATGACACTCAGTGGTGTTCATGGGTTAAGAAAAACTATTTCCAAGTACTTCCTTTTCTGCCTGAGGTGGAGGCAGGAAGTTACTAGGTAGTTACCATGTAGATGTGGATTTGTTTTCTTGCTTTATTTTATTTTAATCTGGAGATGGTAGCTGCCAGAGAATTGGATCCCCATAGAAGTGGGGAAAACAACATACTTAAGTTTATTCCAGACGTCATGGGGGACATGCCTCAGCCATTCAAATAGTTCTAAGGCCATGAAGGGGTCTGCGTAGGAGATGGGATATGCCCAACTTGTCTGTGTCTCCATTGGAATCAGACATGGAGTGGCCTTCCCAGGCCTGCAGACGGATCAGAGCTGGAGGAGCCCTGGGATACTGCAAGACTACTTCAAACCATGGCTGCTACCATGGGTGCCAGATAGTTCAAAGTTATAGCTCTTTCCTCCCCTCTCTTCTTTTGGCTCTCCCAAAATGGCAGGGCCCCCTTCCCAGGGTCCCAGTGAGCAGGCTCCAGGTACAAATTGCCCACTCAGTGCCACTCCTGTGAGGTTCTGAGCTTTGTACAGAGTGATGTCCTTGTAGACCCAGAAGTGGTTCAGCCTGTGGTCCAGGCATTCTGGGTTAATCTAGAGAGGATGATGAAGGATCAGAAAAACCCCTGTGGGTAAGTGAGCAGAACTGGGTTTGGAGATGATGGACTTGGGTTTTAAATAGACCCCACATTGCAGATATGTGGTCTTCTGGGACACAGAGCTGACAGATTTCAAATGAACAGGGTTGTGAGTCTGAAGAAAAACCCAGCCATGTGGCCAGAATCCCTACCTGTTTGCCTCCATTGGAGACCATACTACTGGGTGCTCATATCCTTGTGGGAATGTGGTCTCTGTGAGGGGAGGGGCTGTGTCTGCCAAGTGAGTCCCAGGCTCCTGGAAAGGCACCCCAGTATTCACTAGGCTTCCAGCACATACTTATGGAAAGAATGAAAAGAATGAGCAAGTGTGTGGAAGGGTCACACAGAGACCTACACATAAGTCTCATATGATCTATGCTGAGCAACAACTATAACTGTCACCAGGAAACAAGGAGCCACACGTTTCTTATTGACTGTGGCTTCACCTGTGCCAGCAGTGAGGTAGCAGGTACTGTGCCTGTGCAGGATGAGTTCCTGCCAGGTGGCTGGGAGCCCTGTGTTGGTCTGAAAAACCTTCTTCTGCCCCCGACCAGGTCACCCTGAGACTATAGCTTCATTATCACTAAAGGCTACACAACACCTGACCTATTGCTTTGGTGTATACTGTGCTTCCTACTATGTCAGTAGCACCTTCTAGGGGTCTGGGTCCCAGGATTTTAATGGTGATCAAGCATGGAGCATTTGCAGAACCATCATAACTCCAGAGTGCTGAGCTGGGGTACATGCAGTCATTGATCTGTAATGCCTAGAAGGGTCTGAGCAGGTCAAGCCAGGCAGGCCCTGCCACAGTTCTTCATGTGTTGATGAGCTCCCAGGAGATCCCCTGCAGTGTCAAAGAGGCAGCATTCCATACCCACACTTGGTGCTTTCATGAATCAGGTGTTTAAGGAAATAAAGACTGATGAGTTAATTTAGTTGTGCTTTGGGGTATTTTTCTATGTTCCTTAATCATCCCTCTTAGGAGATTTTTGTCTTTACCTGGACCTTCCTTCATTCACACCTCTCCTTCTCCACTAAGAAAGGTTTTTTCCTCAAGCACACTCCACTCAGGCTCTCTGAGGTATTTTTCAACTAGTCCTGACTTTCAGACTACCACAAAGACCTCTGGATTTTCCAGTTTTAGAAAACATCCTGCTAAGTCAGTTTCATCAGAACCTGCCACCCTCAAAGTCTGTACACCCATGTGGGGTCCCACATCCCCCATCATCCCCCAGCTGATGTCTGGGTTCCTGGCCTCCTCTCAGAAAAAAATCATGTAGACAGAGATTACTCAGAAGCCCACCACCCCCTCTCCTGATATTTCCTGGAGTCTCTGTCCATCACTGGCCCACTCTCCTCCTTGTGTGCATATTCCCACTTGCTCATGCCATGTGCAGAGTCTTTACAAATCCCCATCATGGTGCTTTTTTGCCTTTTACAGTGGTTTCCCTCTGAGAAAAAGTCTTCCCTCTTCTTTTTAACAATCAGTCACTGATTATTCCATTTATTTTCATTTTCATATTTAATACCTGTCCTTTATTTCTTTTTTTCCCCATATTCTCCCCATATTCACTATTAGTTAGGCTTCCTCCATTCCCTAACTAATGGAGGAAAGTCCATTTCCTCCATTAGTTCTCCATCTATGTAAACACACTCCTCCTTGTGGATTGTGTTGTTTGTTGTGTCCATGGTGAGCCTCTGACTGGATTCTTCTGTCTCCCCCAGTCTCCTCTGTCCACAGGCATGCCCTGTATCAGAGGACGAGCCATTGCAAATGATCAACTGTGTTACTCTCCTCTTCACTGCTAAATTTGAGCTGTTTGTTCAAGTCTGTATGATGAAGCCTGCAGGAGAGCTCTATGCTGTGGACTGGAGTTGTGTAAACAGATGAGAAGGCCTGGCTGCTTCAATCAGAATCAGAAAGTGACATGATGTGGAGGGCTGTTGGGGAAGGAGTACCACGGAAAGTTACTCAGTGTGTGGAAGCAATGGAGCCTTGAGAAGGAGCTGGGAGAGAAATCTTGTTGTTTCTAGGTAGGCTTCTGTGTCTTCCTTTCTGTTCTTTTTATTTTATTTACATAGTATTTATTTATTTGTGGCACAGATAGTGTGGATAGAAAGTCACCTACAGAGGTTCTGATGTACCAAAGAGAAATTTTATTTAAGAAGAAAAAAGAACCTAGAGAAAGAGCTGGGAGAGAAACCTTGTTGGTTCTAGGTAGGCTTCTGTGCCTTCCTTCCTGTTCTTTTTATTTTATTTACATAGTATTTATTTATTTTTTGGCACAGACAATGTGGATAGAAAGTCACCTACAGAGGTTCCAGTGTACCAAAGAGAAATTTTATTTAGGAAGAAAAAAGAGAAAGTTTAGAGCACTTCCAAAGAAAGTTGGAAGTGGGTCCCTCTCATGGAGGAGGAATGGTGAGAGAGACCCTCCTTCCTTATTCTTAATATCACTATCAGGGTAGTCCACACTTTAGGGTGGGGTAGTTTGTCTACATTGTTTCATTTAATCTTCATAAAATAAATTGTGTTTAGATAATATGATTATCTTCCTTTAAAACAGATGAAAGAAGACTTAAATAGTAAAGTCTTCAAATTCTGCTTTTTCCTTATAAACAAAGCCCTGTGGTATTCAGAAAGATATTGTACAGAAAACTATGTTCCCAGGCTTCCTAGTTAGTTTTGTACTTCAATCAAATGAGGATGGCACTCCTTCAAATATTCTCATATTACAGATAAAGGATGAGAATTCCCAGATGCTAAGAGTCATGCAAGGCCCAGCCTGTGGAGCTCAGTGGAGCTGACTCAGGTGTCTGTAATCAGCAATGTTCAGTTAATCAGCATGTACACGTTCCTCTGTGCAAGGTGCTGTTCTAGGAACTGCAAAAATACAACCTCCCTTAATCTTCATCACAGCCCCATTAGAGACATATAGCAAGGCAGTTGAGCCACCAAAGACTTGAGTATTTCCAGGGTCACACTGCTATTATGTCCCAGACAGAACTGAAATACAGGCACATCTGGCTCTCTACTCTGTTCTCTTGGCCTCCACCTATGCTGCCCTTGAGCTGTGGTGTTTACTGAGGACAGGAGCCATACTTACCAAGGCCTTAGAGTTCCATCCAATCTCTCTGGGTATTTCATCCTTGGTCCTTGGGCAACATGATGAATGAGATGCAGAAACTTGGCTGACAGATGAAGTCAGAGTTGTGAGGGACATAGGATGTGGGACCACAGAATGTCCTTATGCTCTTTACTCTGACTACATCACTCCCCAGGGCAGAGAATCCAGCCCCAGAGGCTTGCCCAGGACCTGACACAGGGCACCTGATCCTTCTGCTTGGCTTTCAGCCATGATAGAACAAAGAGTGATGCTGTCCTAGACAGTGTTCTGGGCCCTGGGGGGAGGACTCAGTGAGGCAGATGTGGTCTCTGTTCTTCTAGAGCTCATAGTCTGGATGGGGGCAGAGGACACAACAGCTTGGGATAAAACATCCTATGGTGAACGACAGGGACACATGCCACAAAGGAAGGTGTGGGCAAGGGCCTGAGAAGGAAGAGCAGCTTCTAGAGGGCCAGCCCTGGGGAGAGGCAGAGGAAAAGCACAAAGCAGGCAGCAAGAGCAAAGGCCCCGGTGCATGATTGAGTGTAGTAGCTAGTGGAGTCTGACAGAGAGAGTGAGAGGGAAGGTGGGGAGCAGGGAGGTTCCATCCTCCTGTGCAGAATGAGTGTAGCTGCTGACACCAGATGTATCTGTAGCTCCACAGCTCTCCTACCCTACAAGTCTCCAGAAAGAGAGGCAGATGTACAATGGGATGAACCTGAGCTTTGGTGTATTACCACTAGCCTATCAGGTGGCCTCATTCCTCTGGACCTCACTCTTCTCATCAGCAAAATGGGAGGAAAACATCTATCTCAGCAAGATAACTGAGAATGAAGACAAGGGAGGTAACTCAGCAATCAGGCACTGGGCTGGGCATATCCCTAACATAAGGCAAATGGCAGGTCCTCCTGCCTGATGTCCACCCATCACCTTTTATATATATTCATTGCTGCTTGTCCCTGACTGACATACTTTATATTTGTTAGGATAGTGACTATAGATGGTGCCATGCTCTCTATGATCCTGACCTCCCCCTCAGTCTATCTACTTATTGGTATCTGTCACAGTGCTGTGACATACTTTACTGCCCCTTTTCCCACCCAGTTTTCTACACCCTTCCTGCACCAAATTTCTCTCTAGGGTAGCAGAAGGGAAGAAGCAGGGCTTTCCAAGAGGGATCAGCTTTATAGCAATTACTGCTCTTTCCTCTTTCCCAAACATGTTTTCCTCTCCACCTGTATTTTCTGGCCCTGCCAACCCCCCTGCAAGGCCAACACACCTCATTTCTGTGCCTTTGCTTATGACTCAGAATGTCCTTCCTCTGAGTTCTCCACCTCACTGTGTGGTCCCTCCTTTAAGAATAAGATTTAGAGAACTGTATGGCTTTACTGAGGGTCCTGTGGCTCATGCTTTGCCACACCAATCCTGGTCCCTCTTGACTGGTCTGTTTTCTTCTCAGGCATCATGCTGTGACATTCTCACCCCAGCAGACTGAGAATTTCACAATGAAAATAATAATAACTAACATTTACTGAGCACCAAGAACCAGATACTTTTCTAACCATCTGCATCAAATTGTTTAATACTTACAACAAGCCTGAGAAACTGGCTCAGAGAGGTTAAAATTATGTCAAAACTAAAGGAATTAGTAAGTGTCAGACCCAGGATGTTATCTCAGTCAGTGTGACTTTAGAACATATGCTTGTCTGATTAGTGCAAGGTTAAGGCCATTAGGACACATTTGTTGGCTTAACATTTGCAGTTGAAAATGTCATTCTCTTGTGAATTTTATTCCTGTGAATCAAATTTTTAGTATCAAAGCACAGCAGTCCAATGCTTCATTCAAGGTAACAATAAAAGTTCTTTCCAGCCTTTTAGTAGCCTCTCTATGCCCTATCTCAGGGGCATCTCCAACCCTAGGACTTACTATCTGCTCATCCCTCCAGGTTATCTTGTCAAGATATGGGCTTTCTGGTGATTGGGTAAACTGGAGACAAACAGCATCACAGGTTCACATTAAAACATGGATTCCCTGCCCTCCCTAAGACCATTTAGGCTAGATATCCATTTTGCATTTACTGAGTAACTGGCACATGCTAGGTGCTAGGGAGCAAAGTTGAATAGAGGCCTCAAGAACCCCACAACCCAGACTGACACTGTCCAGTATGGTGGGCACTAGTCACACGTGGCCACTTGTGTATGAGTAACTAAAATTCAATACAGTGAAAAATCCCATAACTTGCACACACTAGTCAGCACATTTCAATGTGCAATAACCACACGTGGCTAATGGCTTTAAGGTTGACTTCAGCATAGATACAGAGCATTTTCATCATCTCCTGGGGCTCTTTTAGACAACTGCTGGTCTAGAGGGAAGACAGATATGCCAGGCAGCCTGTAGGTCACCCAGGAAGGCCAGTGATAATAGAGAAGTAGAACCCACATTCAACATTCAGCTCAACATTACGGATGCATCAGAGATGAAGCTGTACACAAGACAGAGAAGGTTCCCATGGGCCTGAGTTTTCATTCTATTTGTGGTGACAAGTGATACACATAGTATCAGGCAGAACATAAAGCAGGATAAGTGAGTAGAGCATTGATGGGGGGAGTGTGGGGTCTGCATGTCTAGGGAGTTGCACTTGAGCAGAGTCCTGACTGATGAAGGGTGTGCCACTGTGTAGGAGAATGCAGATGTGAACTCAGAGCGTTTGATAAGCATGGAGAAGGCCTGAGTGGCCCAGTGGAGGGAGGTATGTGGAGCGTGGTAGGACATAAACAGAGGTGAGAAGAAACAAGTGGAATCCAAACTGATTATCCCAAAGTCCCAGCACTGAAATAGCTTTGGAACATGAACCCTCTTATGATGTGTATTCACATAGTCTCTTATTGTCAGTATATTAGCAAAGCATAATTTCTATCTGTAGAGATAAAAGTCAACACCAACACAAGTTCAAACAATTTCTCACTTTACCCCAGTGGATCATGTGCCCAGGTGATGTGAGCTGGGAGGCAGCACTTTCCCAGAAAGCCTCAACATTGTCTGAAGGAATTATTTCTGTTGTTGTCATGGAACAGGTTTGAACAAAACTGGAGAATAATTGGCTTTCCTGAAATTAGTGGTTAAGAGTTCCAAATTAAACCACATTATTTATAATTAAGGTATACATGAATTCTCTACATAATCAGTGACCTGACCCGTACAGTGAATTAGGTACAGGAGTTGGCAGTACATTCAGGAAGAAGGAACAATGTTTCTTTTAGTAAAGTGGTGGAAATGGCATGATGTATTTATAAAATCTTTTTATTTTGAAATGTCAGGGGAGAAAGGAGCATGTGTGTCATCCTGGATCTGTGGCTGATCCATAGTAGCCTCCAAATGAGCCTTGTTAAGGGCACACGCTGCCCATGGGAGGGGAGTATAGAATTAACTTGAGTAGGGGCCTCATCTGCTGCATGATTTAAACTTTAGCTTAGAAACTGTTTCTGCAGAGGAGACTGAGAGTGGGGATGTTGGGGACAAAGGGCAGAAAGGTGAGTTGGGGAGAGTATGAAGGAACAGAATAGGTGGAGGCTGCTGACAGGAAATTCAAGGGATGAAAAAAATTTTCAGCTCTACTCAACACTCCTATGGAGACCAGTGAGTAACTGGGGTATGCCCAGAACTCATGTGGCCTTTAAATCACTCCCACCCTTCGCATCACTCAATGGTCTTCATGACATACGCAGGCCTCTCCCTTAGGTTTAATGGGTGGGCCCAGCAGCAAGGAAAACAGTCCCTGTTTCCAAGGTTAAGAGTGATTATGGGAAATAGCAAAGAGAAGAAAGGGAGATATAATATTACTCCTTTTTCTGGGAATTTCATATGTCTTTTTCTCCCAAAGAGGCAAATTCTATTCCAAGGGCTAGGACAGAGGTAGAGGCTTGGGCCTTTGTTTTCATGCCTTACTCTTACCTGGGAGCAGAACGCAGGGCCAAAGCTGTCAGGGTGACTGCCCTGTCCTGAGCACCCCATCACTACATTGGACTTTCCTCATTAAAAACCAACCAAGATACAAATGAAAGCAAAGCATAATATCAAAAGCAAAATTACAAAAAGCTCTTTAATTATTTTGCAGCAATGAAAGTATATATTCCCAATGTGGGTGCTCTCCTGTATATCTAAGATTTCTAACATGAAGGGCAGTGAGCCTCCCCCCAAGTCCTGGTTCTGAGGTCTGGGATGGGGGGGTTGAAAGAAGCTCTTCTCCTTCCCTGGGACCCCACACCAGCCCACAGCCCTCAGAAGTCCTTAGGGATGCCTTCAATCATTTGCCCAACCAATTCTTCTGCCCCACACCCCTAAGAAGGGGATTCATGTGAACATGTGCATGGAGCTTTTTGAGGTATTGTTCCAAGAAGATTGGCTTCTGGGGAAATCTTAACGGGGTTCTCCCCTTTTGGCATCCTGCCATGGCCATGGTGCTGCCTGTCTGGCCTCTCTGTGCACCCTTAGGTAGCTGTTCTGGTGCTGGCCTCCTTAGTCTCTAGGCAACAACAGATTCCTGCAGTCAGACTCTGCTGAGTTAGATCACCTGGAACCCTGCCTGGACAGACCCTGCCCTGCTCCTACCTCTAGGGTCTCTGTTTTATGCCCTGCTCCCTTCCAGTGCTCCACACACATGCATGATTGCTCAGGACTCATCCTGGTTACTAGAACCATCCTGGGAGACCCCAGGAAGAGACTAGCAACAATTGGCAGACCAAGGAGGTAATGGTCATATCATGGACCCCAGCTTCATCAATCATTTCCTAAAAAAGACTTTGGAAGGAGTCAGAAACCTCTGCTATTGTTGTAAAGCAGATGCACATTAAGAGGGAACAATGAAGAAAAACCAATATTAAGAATGTGTTATTGGACTCAATATGCCCAAATTACTATCATTTCAAAGTTTTAATAGAAAAATTATTGAGGGATTATACATCAGTTTTTGATGCTATTTCATTAGTTGCACATTTCACCCTTCATAGCACATGTTAAGTGCTCATTAGCTGTGCATCACAGTACTTTGAGATTTCTTGAATTTACCCTTTCAGATTGATATCTATGTTCCACAAAAAATTGATTTTGGGGTATAGTGTTATGTAGGAATGCAGCTTTGTATGTGTTCAAATAAGCATCCAGTTGGCCCAGCAACAATTTATCAAAAAGACTCCCTTATTCCTGCTCTATATTCTGCTAGGTTTGTCTCAAAGAAAGTCTCCACACATGAGTTGGTCTGTTATCTGCTGCTATCATCTGGGTGGGATGCTCCACCCCCATTTTGTAGGAGATGTTTCTAAAGAGCAGATAGTCCCTGGCATGGTTTTAGAATCCTAGAGAAGACAAATAGAGGAAACAGACCAAAATGTACAAAGAAAAACCATCTGGAGTCCCTATGTATCAGTAGCAGAGCCTGAGCTCTGTGTGAGCGCTCAGGGCCCACCCTGTCCTGACTCATTTTATCCATCCCTGCCTTCCTTGACAACAATAGGTGGGCCTCTTTTCTCTCCACACTCTCCTCTATCTTCTCCTAATTTGCCGTGTGATCATGGACCACTTCCCATGGAGAGACCAGTCAAATGTGCAGAGGCTCATGCAGGAAAGGACCAGACTGCCTAGAAAAGGAAATGGTTTAAAGGCACCTTGCATCTGAAGAGCATTAACACTGGGGAAGGCCCAACACAGACAGAAGTGAGACCAGCAAGGAGCTGGTGGTGGACAAGGGCCATGTAAGTGACACAGGCGGAGTGTTTTTTATTTTCCCCTTGCTTGCCATAGGCCCACCAGGTAAGCTAGAAATCAATAGTGCAGGGAATTTCTGGCTCCCCCAAAGTGTTCCAGTCGTAGGGACTCCATCTCTTTCCAGGAGAAGACTTGGAACTTGGCATGTCTGAGCTGCAGGGACTGGATAGTGGGTTGAGATTATAGTCCAGAGGCCTAGAAGGAAGGGATAGGAGGAGCAGAAGAGATGTAGAAGGAGGAGAAGTGAGGAAGGGGAGCCAGATTCCTGCAGTCAGGGGACAGCAGAGGGGCCATCAGTGGGGGACAAAGGATTTTGGCTTGGAGAGCTCCTGGACAGTATAGTGGGAGTGGGGGACATTAATAAGAGGGGGATAGTGGTGGAAGTGAAAAACATAAGGAGCTGCATGGTTCAAGGGAGGAAGCTGAGGGCAGGGATACTGAGGACAAAAAGCAGGAAGGTGGGTTGGGGGATAGCTTGAATGAACAGGATCAGGAGGAGGCAGGGGCTGAAGTCAGGAAATTGGAGGAAGTTTTTCTTCATTGTATTTTCTGTCATGGAGCCAAAGTTCCTCCAAATGTGTACCTGAGATGTCCTAGAATTCCTCTGGACTTTATATAACTCTGGCCTCTGGCATCACTCAATAGCTTTCATGACATTTCAGGCCCTTCCCTTAGGTCTAGAGGGTCCATCAATCTGGAAAATGGTTCCTGTTTGCAGAGTTAAGTGTTATTGTGGGAAAAAAGCAAAGAGAAGAAATGGAGATCTAATATTAGTCCCTGTTCTTGGGATCCCATGTAGTGTTTCCTCAAAGGAAGCAGAGATTGTTTAATGCATTGTAATTGACTCTATATGCCAAAAAAATAATTTTAAAATTATTTTTGTAGTTCTCTTATGTTTCAAATTCCCTCATTTCTCCTCCGAAGGAGTATTATCCTTTTGCCATGGCAAAATTGAAAACATGCATGGATAAGATCGCGAATTTCACTCAGAAATGTGAATGTTTATAATGGAATTTCAACACGTGGCTAACATTTTTTATTTAGCCTAGAAGGATAGTATGAACCTTTTATCCTATTCTTGTAGAGCTGCCGAGAAACAGTATATAGTTATAGCTCTCCACACTGCACCTAGTGGTAGGAAGCCTGACAGTAATCAGAATCTCTCTCCTGGTGCCAAGATGGTGTTGGCCACTGATGCCAGGTGGAATACCAACTAGGACAAGACAGAGATGCTGGATGGGTGGCTAGAGTTTATAGCCAAAACTGTCTTATGAGGGCATGAGAGATATCCAGATTATTTTACGACTGTCAACTTTTCTAAGCTGTCTGAGCTGACGCAGGGGAAGGAGAGAACCCAGCCACATTTAGGGGAAAGCTGGTAGAAGCAATCCAAAAGTAGACTAATATAGTCCCTGAATCAGAAGAAGGGAGAAGTTTGTTGAGTATTGACTTTGTTAATCAATCTGCCTCTTACATTCACAGAAAACTATAAAGCAAAGTGTTAGTGCCACAGAGCAACCCAAAAGAGTTAGTAAATTTAGTGTTTAACTACTGGGATTGGTTGAGGCAGAGAATGATCACTAAAAGTCAAAAATGTTAGGAGCTGCATTTGTGGTCAATCTTCACAGTCCAGTGAAAGACAGACAATGGTGGCATCCAAACACAGGTTGTCTGTGCTGCAGTGTGGGAAGCCCAGACATCTGCAAAAGGAATGCCAGCAGAAGCCAAATGTGGGTAAGAAGGTTTGTAGGGTGTTCCCCCATCCCACTTGTTTCCAGTGCAACCAACCAGGGCATCAAGGAGGAGTTTGTTCAAGAGACTCAGCCTGAGAAACGATGGCTAGCCCACCATCCTGGAAGTGAAGGGCCCAGGTTCTAAGCAGCTCCTGCCATCACTGTATGACCAAAACCTTGAGTTATGGTGAACTTTGCAGTAAGCTCATCACATTTATGCTGGATACTAGAGCATCTTATTGGGTTTTCTTGTCCTTTGGAGATGCCCTCACTTCCTCCTCTGGCTTAGTTGTTGGCATCAGTGGACCACTTATCCACAGGTACTCTCCTTGCAACTTATCCACAGGTACTCTACTTGCTATACATTATAGCTGATTGACCTGGGGCCCCAGAACCTTTGTCAGATTGAGATTTCTTAGCCATATTAGAAGCTATTTTGATCTTTTCCCCAGAAAAGACAAAAAATCCAAATAGAAATAATGTGTCACCTGAGTTAGCTAAGGAAATCTGTCCACCAGAGCAAAAAATGTTACTCCAGTAAAAGTAGAGGTTAGGCCCAGTGTGGGATATCCCCAAAGAGGATTTTTCCTATCCCTTTACACTCAGAGTCTTAGCTGTGTTTTCCTTTTGTGTGGACAGATCCACGCATTGGACATTCTGCCCAGTTAATGTGGACTTTATTCCCACAAAAGTTTTTAGAGAGTGCTAGACTATTAGGAAGTGTTCTCACCCAATATGTGGATGACTTATTAATTTTTAGTCACTTCTATAAATCTTCTGCTCAAAGTAAAAGACTAGTCCTTTGAAATTTCCTTGAAGAAGAGAGATGTAAAGTGTCCAGAGATAAAGCTCTATTATGCAAGCCTGAGCTTCCTTATCTAGGATTTGTCCTTCCCCATCATGAAGGAAAGCTCTGTCACCAAAGTGTCAAAACAGTCTGTTCACTCACTAGTCCTTCTACTAGAAAGAAACACAGAGAATTCCTGAGAAAGATGGGATACTGTCAGATATGGATTCCTAGATAGGAAGGGCTTGCTAAAACACTATAAAATACTTTAAAGGGGGGACATGCAGAAGAATTACTATGGGGAAAGGAGCAGGAAGAGGCTTTCCAATCTGAAAACAGCCCTTTGGAAGGCAGCTGCTCCAGAAATTCCTACTTCGGAAAAAATCATTCATTCTTATGTATGCGACATAAGAATGCCATGTGGCAGTAAAAGAGAAGATACACAGCTAGTGGCATTCAAATGGCCACAGTGTCCTTGGGTAGTTGTAGCCACAGCTGTGTTACTGGAAAGAGGCCCAGACACTGACTTACACTACAGCTTTAACAGTTTAAGCCTCCCACTCTTTGGCCCCAATTCCAATCAGACAAAGTGGACTGTGGTTGTCAAACAATCAAATGCTGAAATAACAGCTTAGACTTTTAGAAACTCTTTAATGTTAAGCTTGAAGTTTGTAAAACTCTGAATCCTGGTGTTTTTATGTGAATGTTTCTAGAGAAGTGGAGATTTGGGTTCAAAATATTTTGAACACTGCCAAGCTATAAAAAGACAACAGAAAACAGTTGTCAGATGATGTTTGGAGCACAGTCAAAAGCTCCTTCCTTCAGTTACTTGGTTTTTGCCCACATTGAGTGCAATAGTAGCCATTAGAATACTGCTTGTTTAATCTTCTTGTTAAGTTTGTATCTTGTAGACTTCAACAATTCCACATGCAGATGACGATGATGCAAGGTTCCCAACAGATCCCAGTGGAGCCCCTGGATGTTTGATCACCTTCCTTCAGCCCCAGTCCCTAAGAACAGGGTGAGACAGGTTGAGGAGAGGGCCCTGTAGGCAGGCCTTCACCCATGGTCAGCAGGAAGCAGCTTTGAATGGTCATCGCCCTTTTCCCGTCAAGATTTCAGGGCCAAATCTCCTCAGGGGTGAAATGTTAGGGACAGATAGGAAACAGGACAAGAAGAAACAATCAAACAATACCTAAGACAAAGGAACGCACTCCACCCAGGGTTTTAGATAGAGCTAAAGGAGCTTCTATCGGACAACAGGACACCTTAGAAGACAACAAATCAGATCACAGGATCTAAAGTGAAACCATGAGAGCTTCTGTGGTTTCTGACAACAACTAGGATGCGCAGTTCCAAGTAGGGAACCCTAAAATTGACCTTGTGTAGTTGAGCCTGTTATTGTAACATCATTTATATTTTCCTCCACAAATGCATATAATTAAAAATGGAATTACAGGATAGGAGTAGTATAACATTAGAAATGCATAAACATGAGCTTAGAAATGAATAAAACTAGAAACAAGCAGAGCAAAGCTAAGGTTAGAAACATAAATAGTCCTAGGGAAAATGGGAAGGGGTCCATCCACTAGCAAAAAAAACAAACCACACCTCCCTCTCATGTGTGTTCTATCTGCTTATAATCTGAGGTGTGGTCTTTTTGATTGTAAATGTATGTGTGCTCTATTAACTTATTTACACATAAAATAAAACCTGCCTAATTGTACTGCTGTGTTGACTTGCTCTTTTTACACCAGGTCTGCTAATGCTGTTGAGCTTCCTCTTTTTGTGTAGCCAAGGTCAAGTGCTTTCAGTTTCTGGGGGCTGGATGCTAGTGGCATCCAGAGAAAGCCCAAATTGTGGCTGAGATCTCCGAGACCCTCAACAGGGAAGGTTCAGGGGAAGATGCATGTGTGTTAGGAAGTTTGTTACATAACCCTGAGGTGTCAGTTAGTCCAAAGGTGGGAGGCAAAATGGTATCCTGCCAGGGGAACAGCAGGACAGGGTAGGTAGCTCAGTTAGTGTGTAAAAGACAGTGTGTGTTCATACCTCAGAGTCTCTTCTCCACTCACAGAGAAGGACCTGTCTCACTCTTCGACATGGATTATTCTTATACTTTGTGTGCTTTTGGTCTACAATGAATGCATCCTAATGGGGATGCCTTTAGGTTCATGATCACTCCATCACCGGCTCAGCACCAGTGCTCATTCTTAACACTGGGAGCCAAGAACCAGGGAACATCTAAATCCAGTGGAACTGATTGTTTAGGGTTTCCTGTTCATAATGGGGGATCCCTCAGAGCTCTGGTAAAGTGAGGTTACAGAATGATGTGGGTTTGATGGAGACATTTTGTGTGTTTTGTTGGAGGCTGTCTTTTGAGTTTATTGGAGATTTGCGTGTGTGTGTGTGTTGGAGACTGCTTTGTGTGATTGTCAGAGGCTCCCTTTTTTATTTATTTTTAGAGGCTACATTTCTTTTTGTGCCTGTTACATGCCCATTAGCAGCACTGTCTTTGTAACATCCTGTTTCTCCCTTTTCCTCTGTTGATTCCTAAACTCACAGAACCTCTGTTTCTCTCCCCACTCTTACAGAAGAAAAATTACACCCCCTGTGTATTCTACAGGTTCTCTGGTTAAGTTGTTGCACATTCTTTTTCTTTTGTTTCCCAGTTGCCCTACCTCTGACTATGCTCTACTAGGTATATTGCAACACTTGTATCCCTGTGTTCCATCTCTCCTCTGCAAACCTCTGAGCTTTTATTTCCCTTCTTAACTAAATCTGACATTGCTGGGTTTGGCCATGATGGCTTTGCTAACATTCTAGAGTGGGGGAAGTGAACTAATTACTGTTATTAGTTCCCTGCCAGGCAAAGGGGTTTCCCTACACCTATGTCTGACAAAAATCCTGTTGGGGGGCAGAGCTAAGATGGCAGACTGCAGCCAGCTTTTTACAGAAGCTCCTATCCAGAAGGAGGCTTAAAGGACAGAAGTTTAGCAAATTAGCGGATGGTTTGGAGCAGAGCCAAGAGAGAAGATTGAAGAGCACACTTCAACCTTCCTGAGGTGAGCTGCAACCCCAAAAATACAACCAAAAGGAACAAAATCCACCACAAAGCAGACGGGAATCCCCTCCCCCACAACAAGGGCTCACAGTTTACTCCATGCAAACAAGCGAGCAGAGTTCAAACTTCCTCCCACGCTTTCCCACGGGAGAGACCCCCTAAAAACTGGACCTCCTACCCCTGCTGGCGTACCATGGCACCCTCCAGCCAGGCATAAAACTGTAAAACTGTATAAATCTGTATATATTCCCCACCTGCAACATTGAACTCTGAGGAGTCCTCACCCACCCACTCCAAGGTCTGGAGGTTTGTTACCTGTGGAGTCCAGATTCTTGGGCATCTCCTTGAAAGAAGTGGAGGGGGAAAGGGCTCGTGCTGTTCTGTGCTGACTGTGGTGTGGGCATGAGGAGAGGAGAATCAGCTCAGGAGATGCCAGTGCAGCAACGGTGGCATCCTGAACTGCAGGCTGACGCCATTCCAGCCCCATCCCTTTGGGTAAGCAGAGGTTTCGGACAGCAGCCACAGACAGGGTGCACATAAATTTCTTGGGTGGAGCACCAGCCCTCAGGGGGCTAATGCAGCTGAGACAAAGGCAGTGGGCAGGCAGAGGCTAGAATTGACACTTGAATGTAAACTGCTATCAGTCTGCTACCCAGAGCTGAATGCTCTGTGATTTACAGAGAAATGTAGCCAGACAGAAGCCTAATTTAAACACACAAGACTCCCCCTGCTGAACTCAGATTTCTGGCTGATTTAGCTAGGTAAACCCCAGAAGCAGTGGCCTACTGGAGAGAATAGGGCCACAGACCTGGGGGACTACAAGTGACTGGGTGCAAGGTGGGGAAGGAGGTACTAACCTTCCCAGACTAACCCATTTGCCAGGTGGGTCCCTTTGCCCTTGCAGAGCACTGGAGCAAGTTATATCTGAACTGCAAGCAGACCCCTCTTATCTAGCTCCCAGAGACATTTGAACTCTTCCACTTGAAACAGGTGCTGAATGGGACAACTGATTTGGACCCCTCAAACCTGGTAGATCACCCAAGGACTATTCAAAGGGGCACCCCAGGTGTATGGTTGAGGGAAGGTTTAAACTATAGAAAACTGTATACATTCTCCACCTGCAACACTGAACTCTGAGGAGTCCCCATCCACTCACTCCGAGGTTTGGAGGTACGGAGTCCTGATTCTTGGGCATCTCCTTGAGAGAAGTGGAGGGGAAAGGGCTGGTGCTGTTCTGTGCTGACTGTGGCACAGGTGTGAGGAGAAGAAAGTCGGCTCAGAGTATGCCTTCAGTAACAGTGGCATCCTGAGCTGCAAACTGACACCACTCAGGCCCCATCCCTTTGGGTAAGCAGAGGTTCCAGACAGCAGCCACAGGCAGGGTGCACATAACTTTCTTGGGTGGAGTGCCAGCCCTCAGGGGGCTAATACAGCTGAGACAAAGGCAGTGGGTGGGCAGAGGCTAGAATTGACCCCTGAATGTAAACTGCTATCAGTCTGCTGCCCAGAGCTGAATGCTCTGTGATTTACAGAGAAATGTAGCCAGACAGAAGCCTAATTTAAACACGCAAGGCCCCCTTGCTGAACTCAGATTTCTGGCTGATTTTGCCAGGTAAATTCTGGGAGCAGTGCCCTACTGGAGTGAATAGGGTCACGGACCTGGGGGACTACAAGTGACTGGGTGTAAGGTGGGGAAGGAGATATTAACCTTCCCAGATTAACCCAGTTGTCAAGTGGGTCCCTTTGCCCTCACGGAGCGGGGCGGGCCCCAAAACAGCTTGCTAGAGTGGCACACCTCACGGGCAGCAGGCTCCTGCTATGGGCAGGCCCAGAACTGCTCGCTAGTGCCGCAGGCATCCCGCAGGCAGAAGTGAAGAAACCCTACATTCCAGGTAGACCCAAAACAGCTTGCTAGAGACACACACACCCCACGGGGGCAAGGGGAGGTGTTCCCCACTCCAGACTCCCAAGCTGGGTGGGCCTAGAACTGCTTGCTAGAACCATGCATGCCCTGCAGATGGTGGTGGAGGGGTCTACCACTCTTGGATGGCCCAGAACTGTTTGCTAGAGCCACATACGTCCCTCAGACAGAGATGGAGGAGGTCCCCGCTCCGGGCTCCCGCACTGGGAGGGCACAGATCGGCTTGCTAGCACTGCATGTGTCCAATGGACAATGGTGAAGAAGTCCCCCACTTCCCCCCAGCTACTCTGGTGGGGCTGAACTAGTATTGATCTGGTCGCTGTGTGCCCTGCGCTACCACTGCCATTTCCCTACCCCCTGGCTGCTCCAGGGTGCTGAACTAGGACTGATCTAACTACAGTTCCCCTGTTCCACCCGTTGCCCCAGAGGGACCGAACTAGGACTGATATGGCTGCTGCCAGTTTATTGCCCCCCAGTCGCCCGGCAGGCTGAATAAGGTCTGATCCGGCCACGCACACTCCTGTGCAGCTGTTGATGTTCCACTGCACCCCAGCTGCCCCAGCACCCAAGAACTGGGAGAAGACAACAGACACACTATGCCTGTCTCTCTGGGCAACCAGAAGAAGCCACCAACTGAACGGTTCTGATAAGGCCTCCAAACAAGGTAAACTCAGCATAAAGTGGAACCAACAGAAAAACTCTGGCAAGTCAAATAACTGAAGTAGATCAATTCCTCCAAGG
Source organism: Otolemur garnettii (assembly GCF_000181295.1). NCBI lineage: Eukaryota > Metazoa > Chordata > Mammalia > Primates > Galagidae > Otolemur > Otolemur garnettii. The sequence continues at coordinate 517,249 of NW_003852691.1, forward strand.
GAAAATGGGGAAGACACAATTGAAAACCCCATCTATAAACAAATGGCTGCAATGTCAGAAATCGAGTTCAGAATGGAGATAGCAAATAAGATTAACAGAATGGAAGAAAGGAAGGAATTAGGAGCTCAAGAAATTATTCAAAAGATATCTCAAGAAATTATTCAAAATATATCTCAAGAATTCAAAGATTTCAAAGATAAAATGATCAAAGATTTTGAAATACTGAGAAAGGAGGTTGCAGTCCTCAAGGATCTAAAAGACACAGTGGAATCCCTCCATAACAGAGTGCAACAGGCAGAAGAAAGGATCTCTGATACTGAAGACAAACCTTTTGAAGAAGCTCAGGAGAGCAAAGATCAAAAGAAATGGAGAGCAAAAACAGATCTCACTCTCAGAGAACTCTCAGATAATTCAAAGAAAACTAATATTCGCCTTATAGGAATCCCAGAAAGTGATGA
>NW_003852691.1:518979-522104 GCF_000181295.1 Otolemur garnettii
GTATCCAATGTACACACCCCTATTATGAAACTAATTTATACCTTTTATATGAAAGCTATAACCAAATAACCTAAGAATATGGGGAGGGAGAGGGAGAAGGGAGGGGAGAATGGGTGGAGTGAGGGGGATTGGAGGGATCACTTCTGAGATTTATCTTACAAGGGTACAAGTGAATCTAAGAGTAGAATGTGAATGTTTTAAAACAACAACTGAGAAAATGACATGAAGGCTGTGTTGACCAGTTTGATGGAAGTATTTTGGATTGCATGTGAAAACCCCACTCTGTACCCCAGAAGTGCATTAATGTACATAGTTACCATTCAATAAAAAGAAAAAAATCCTGTTCAGGATGAGAGTGTAATGAGGACATCCCAGGGTTCTGCCCACTCTGATTCCTCTGCAGCATCAGAAATGACTAAGGTACTTGGTCTAAAAAGGGAAAGTATATTTTCTTTGTGTCTCATAACTAGAATTCGAGTGGGAAATTGGGTCTATGTCTATGTTAGTTTTGATAAATTGGACTAATTTCTGGTATGGTTGGTTTAGTGAGAACAGCCATGCCTTTTAAGTTATCAGCAAATATGCTTATGTGTTTAATTTTGCAGGTCTCACTTGTGTGAATGTCTGGGTTTCATAGACTATAGGATAAACTGAATAAACATAAAATAGATGTTTATAAAGGATAATGCAGAAACTGCTGTTTCTTAGGATTTTTATGAAATACAAAGTTATAGGGATGGAACATCTGGAAGTCTGGATGCACGTGGTTGTGTGTATGGGGTGTAGCAAGCACTAGGATGTGCTGTGAAAAAAGGCATGATATGTCTAAATACATATGCAGTTTCATTAAGTCAAAGGTGGTTTTAGTAGATTTTGTGGGGGGAAAGGTAAAAATCAGAGGTAGAAGAGGCTATGAATATGGAAATGAGGTTTTGTAAAGAAAGGATTGAAGAGAGAGAATGAGAGTGACTTATGAATAAAGTTAAGGATACAAAGATGTATTTTAGATAACAAAGGTAAAAAAGGAAAGTTTGGGACAAAAGCAGAAAGTCCAGGCACATTGTGGATAGTCTGTGGGTTGTGATAAGTTTTATGGAAATGAAATTTGGAGTGAAATTTGTGTGGAAAAAAAATGGGAAGTCTGATAATCTGTCAAACTCAGAAGTTAATGGGAATGGCCAATTCTGACAGCATAAGAATAAGGCTAAAGGGGGAGATGGAGATCTCATTTTCTGCAACTTTTTTTTTTTTTTTTTATTGAATGGTAACTGTGTACATTGATGCACTTTGGGGGTACAGTGTGGTGTTTTCATACATAATCCAAGACACTTCCATCAAACTGGTTAACATAGCCTTCATGTAACTTTCTTAGTTATTATGTCAAAACATTCATATTCTGCTCATATAAAGATTTCTGCAACTTTTAAGTAAAATGTTAATTCCAAGAAAACAATGACATTATAGTAAAGGGACTAAAGAGGTGGTACAAATGCTTAAGTTCAGGGATAGGAGGTGTTGATACTCTATAAGGTTGTCATCATTTGCTTAAGTTCAGGGATAGGAGGTGTTGATACTCTATAAGGTTGGCCATGAGGATGCCTGTTCTGACAGAGAGCCTACTCTTTCTTTTGTCCTCATAGAAATCATGGGACAGGAAGATTCAGTACACCTCCCCAACTCTCCTGGAATGTCTGCTGAAAATTTGGAAGATCCTAGGGCCTGATAGTCTTCTTCTTTCAGCTGAAATACTTCCTGACTCCAATACCAAATGCTAGATGGTAGACCAGAAGCCTTAACCCGCACACAACCCCACATTTAGATTTCTTTTGTGGAGGGAGGGAAGGTGGTCAGAGGTTCCCTACATTCAATCTTTTATTTGGACAGGACTTGGACTTTGAGGCAGGAATCAAGCAAGATGTTGGTCTGTGGCTGTTTCTCTCTCCCCAAGGGAGCCTCAGGCCCCCAGCATATGATCAAAGACTTGGATCATGACAGCTCAAAGAATAGATCTTATTCATGAACTCGTCTCAGACTGAACCTTGTCTAGCCTTTTAAACAATTGGCTATTAAATTAGGTCAAACTGTGCCCTTCTCTGGACATCAAAAATATTGAAATTGTTGTCACCAGTGCCAGGTGACCAAATAGACAAAGTCAGATTGAGCATTCCTAGTATGAAGGGACCTCTTGTTGCCTGTTGACTTATACATGTAGTCCATGGAATCATCTTTGTCCAAAGGGGAAACTGGGGGATGAAATATGAGCCCTTTTTTCCCCTCTTTCCCAAATTGCTTTCTGGGAGCTGGAAAATCATGCCTTCAAAAACAAGAAAGTCTCAGTAAGTGGGTTCATGTGGTAACCAACTCTAATGTGGCTTACTTTTTAACTTGATTTCACCATAGCATCTCTTGAGAGATTGCAGAACCCCTTAACTCAAGCACTCTATCTACTGTAGTTCTTTTTTCTTTCTTTTTTCTTTTTTTATTTTTCAGGTTTTGGCCAGGACCAGGTTTAAACCCACCGCCTCTGATATATGAGGCCAGCACCCTACTACTCTAGTTCTTTAGACAAAGCTTACCCCTTTCTTCCAAGTGTCACCTAAAGAATCCCTAAATCCACCTTTAACTTGTAAGCTCTGATGTAGAGATGTTCTACCTTTTTTAGATGAACAATGTATATCTTTCACCTATTGACCTATGAACTTACCTATAGTTCCCATCTCCATGAATGAGTAAAACCAAACTGTAACCTGAATGCCTAGAACACATTATTTCAGGATCTCTTGCTATTAAGCTCCCTGGCCCTGGTCTCATGAACTTGGCTCAGATTAAACCTCTTTAAATTATGTTACAGAGTTTGCATTTATAACATTGATAGCTTCTTTTTGTATGAAATTATTTTCCTAAATAACAAAATTATCAAAGGAACATTGATTCTCAGTTAAAAACTCAGGACGGGGAGGCGGAGCAAGATGGCGGAGGAGACACATCCCTGAGTCAACTCTCCCGGTGTTTTCAGGTGAGAGTGGACTTATTGAATCTCTTCCGCGTGTAGTCCTTGGGCAGATAAGCAGCGCAGGGTGAGCAGCAAAGAGGTGAATTGCTGGATTGGAAGTATACCCCAGAAC
>NW_003852691.1:533779-538354 GCF_000181295.1 Otolemur garnettii
CGGGGGGGGGAGGAGCAAGCTAACCAACAAGTACCAGCTTCCGACAGAAGCTCCCGTCCAGAGGGAAGGATAAAGTCCAGAAAAAAAACAATAAAGTTGAAGAGTAGGAGCCCAGCTGAGAGAGAAGAAAGACATCTGCAGGACATCACTGCTGAGGCAAGTTGCGTCTCCTAGAAAGCAACCTACAGGTACATAATACATCCTGAAGGAAGGATATCTGACCCTGCCCCGAAGAAAGGTGTGTTTTTTCTCTTTGTCTGCTCCTGTGAGTTTCCTATAGTCTAGCAGTGAACTGAGGACTTACTGTCTCACCCCACGTGTGAGAGCTACAGAAAGAAGGGTCTACTCCTCTAGAGGGACCCTGTTGAGACTCTAAACACCCTCTAGCTAGGCAGAAAAATCGAACTAATGCTGCACGACCATTTTGAATTCCCAATCCACCCTTCTCCCCTTGCCTACAGAGACAGTGAGAAGAGGCTCAAGAGTAGCATCCCCTCACCCATGGGACCAAGCACGCTGGGCATCCCAGCGGGGAGCGCTGAGGATTATTCGACCTGCATGCCCTCCTAGGCTGCTGCCATTTGGCCGCAACCCCCTGAGCACTTGAGCGGGGCGCCCCAGGACTATTTGACCCGCCCACCCCTGCGCAGCTACCACTTTCCCGCCGTTCATCGGCTTCTGAGTGGCAGAGGACTGTTCTACCCACAGGGCTGCTGCTACTTGGCTGCCGCCCTGAGCACCCGATTGGAGCACACTGACAACTGTTTGAGCTGCAGCTGTTGCCACTTGGCAGCCACTCCGGAGCACCTTAGCAAGGTGCGCCCAGGACGGTTTTACCCGTGTGTCCCCTGCATAACCATGACTGCTCAGCCGCCAACCCTGTCACTCCAGCAGGCATGCGGATGACTGATCCAATTGTGCGCCCCCTAGGCTGCCACCGCTTGGCTGCAGCCCTCTGGGCACCAGAGCGGGGCACCCCAAGACTGTTTGACCCACGTTACCCCCACACAGCTGCTGCTTTATGGCTGCCCCAGGCACCCAAGTGGTGGAAGACTATCCGATTGGCGGGGTGCCCTCTGCTTAGCTGCCGCTGCCGGCACCCAAGCGAGGCATGCACAGGACTGTTTGACCCAAGTGTCCTCTGCATAGCCGCTATTGCTCAGCTGCCAACCCCAGTCACCTGAGTCAGGCACACAGAGAACTGTTTGAACTGCGTGTCCCCCCTGGGCACATGAGCGGGGCACCCCAGGACTGTTTGACCCACGCAACACAAACACAGCTACTGCTTTGCAGCTGCCCCAGGCGAGTGGTGGGGGATTGTTTGACCCACATGGCTGCCACCCACAGACACCCGAAGGGGGCATCCCTAAGACTGTTTGACCCACTCGGTTACTGCCCCTGGGCACCTACGCAGGGAGTGCCCAGGACTGTTTACCTGCGCAGCTGCTGCTGATTGGCAGCCGTCCCAGGGATCCTGAGAGGGGTGCTCCCAGCACTGTTCCACCATGCATTGCCCACGGCTGCCGCTGCTGGGCCACTGCTCCCCAGGCACCCAAGTGGGATGCCCTGAGGACTGTTTGACCAGCATGTCCCCCTGTAGCAGCTGCTGCTTCCCCAGGCTGCCACCGCTCTACCACAGCCCCCTAGGCACCCGAGCTGGGCGCTCCAAGGACTATTCAACCTGTGTGTCCCCTGCAGCTACCACTGCTTGGCCGCTGCCTCCCAGACACCGGAGCAGGGCACCCCAGGACTCCTTGAGCTGTGCACTCCCTGTGCACCTGCCACGTCGTGGCTACTCCCAGGCACCTGAGTGGTGAAGGACTATTTGACCTGTATGGCTGCTGCCGCTTGGCCACAGCCCCCAGATTCCTGAGTGGGACACCCCTAAGACTGTTTGCCCTGCTTGGTCACCACCCCTGAGTACCTGAGCAGGGCACACCCAGAACTGCTTGACCTATGCAAATGCTGCTGATTGGCAGCTGCCCCAGGGAATCTGAGGGGGTGCTCCCAGCACTGTTTGAACCACATGTCCCCCCCAGACACCCAAGTGGGGCACCCTGAGGACTGTTTGACCCATGTGTCCCCTTGCAACTGCTGCTGCTTGGCCACCATACCTGGGGCACCTGAACGGCCCCCCAAGGACCGTTTGACCCGCACCCTACCCCGAGGACTGTTTGACAAGTGCACATCCTTAGGCTGCCACCACTTGGCCACAGAGCCCTGGGCACCCAAGCCAGGCACCCTGAAGACTGTTCAACCGCATCCCCCTGCAGCAGCGGCCACGTGGCAGCAATGCCCTGGGCACCTGAGCGAGGCACCCTAAAGACAGTTTGACCAGCACATCCCCCTCCAGCACCTGCCACTTGGGTCTTTGCCAGTGGTAGCCACAGGCTGACGGGTTTGGGGATAGTCTTCAAATGGTGCAAACTCACCTTAAGGCAGAATCAGCAGAAAAACTCTGGTAACCAGAACAACCAGAGTAGATCAAGTCCCCCAAAGAAGGATGGCGCAGAAGCATTTGAACATCCCATCCACAAGCAAATGGCTGAGGTTTCAGAAATCAAGTTCAGAATTTGGATAGCAAACAAGATTTACAGAATGAAGAAAAGAGGCATTTAGAATTTCAAGAAGTTACTCAAAAGATATCTCAAGAAGTCATTCAAAAGATGGATCAAGAATTCAATGATTTCAAAGATAAAATAACCAAAGAGATTGAAATGCTGAGGCAAGAGGGTGCAGCAATCAAGGATCTGAAAGATGCCATGGAATCCCTCTGTAACAGAGTGCAACACACAGAAGAAAGGATCTCTGACATAGAAGACAAAGCTTTTGAAGAAACACAGGAGCAGGAAGACCAAAAGAAATGGCGATTAAAAATGGATCTTACTCTCAGAAAGCTCTTGGATAACTCGAAGAAAACTAACATTCACCTTATACGAATCCCTGAAGGCGATGAAGTTGCTTTACAAAATACAGAGGCTCTTCTTCATGAAATTATGAAAGAAAACTTTCCAGACACACCAAGAGATTCTGAAATTCAGATAGCAGATAGTTTCAGAACCCCAGTACAACTCAGCCCAAGCAAGACATTCCCCAGGCATATTATAATTAACTTTACTAAAGTTAATGTGAAAGAAAATTCTGAAAGTAGTCAGATGTAAGAAAACTATAATCTACAAGGGGAAGTGTGTTAGGATGACTGCAGATCTCTCAGCTGAAACCTTTCAGGCTAGAACAGGATGGTCATCAACTTTTAATTTCCAAAAACAAAATAACTTTCAACCCAGGATCTTGTATCCGGCTAAACTGAGGTTTATCTATGATGGAGAAATTAAATACTTTAGCGACATTCACATGTTGAAGAAATTTGCCATAACTAAACTAGCTCTCCAGGAAATTCTCAAACCTATCCTCCATAATGACCAGTGCAATCCTCCACCACAAAAGTAAACCCACTCAGAAACTTTTGATCAAATTCCAACTTCCACAATGGCAAAAGGATTAAAAATGTCTACTGGACTTTCGAGCAACTCAATGAGCAAAATTTTACCAGGCTTATCAATAATTTCTATCAATGTGAAAGGCTTAAATTGTCCTCTAAAGAGACACAGATTGGCTGATTGGATACAGAAACTCAGACCAGACATGTGTTGTATACAAGAAACTCACCTTACCTTAAAAGACAAATATAGCCTCAGGGTGAAGGATTGGTCATCTATATTCAAGGCTAATGGAAAGCAGAAAAAAGCAGGTGTTGCAATTCTCTTTGCAGATACAATAGGTTTTAAACCAACAAAAGTCACCAAAGATAAAGATGGCCACTTTATATTTGTTTAGGGCAATACCCAATATGATGAGATCTCAATTATCAGTATCTATGCACCCAACCAGAATGCACCTCAATTTATAAAAGAGACTAACTGGCATGAGCAACTTGATCTCTTCCAGCTCCATCATAGTTGGAGATTTCAACACTGCTTTGACAGTGTTGGACAGATCCTCCAAAAAGAAAGTGAGCAAAGAAATTTTAGGTTTAAATTTAACTATTCAACTTTTGGACCTAACAGACATCTACAGAACTTTTCATCCTAACAAAACTGAATACACATTTTTCTCATTAGTCCATGGAACATGCTGCAAAATTGATCACATCTCAGGTTATAAGTCTAACCTCAGTAACTTTAAAAGAATAGAAATCATTCCATGTATCTTCTCAAACAATCATGGAATAAAAGTTGTACTCAGTAACAACAGGAATTTGAAGTCTCGTACAAAAACATGGAAGCTAAATAACCGTATGCTGAATGATAGATGGGTCAAAGACGAGAACAAGAAAGAAATTACCAAATTTTTAGAACATAATGATAATGAATAGGCATACCACAGAGGCGGTCCTGAGAGAAATTTATAGCATTCCAAGTCTTCCTCAAGAGAACGGAAAGAGAGGAAGTTAACAACTTAATGGGACATCTGAAGGAACTGGAAAAGGAAGAACATTCCAATCCCAAACCCAGCAGAAGAAAAGAAATAACCAAAATTAGAGCAGAATTAAATGAAATTGAAAATAAAAGGATT
>NW_003852691.1:540584-549567 GCF_000181295.1 Otolemur garnettii
TAATATGTTCCTTTTGGAAAGACATCTGGAGAACACTTAGAGAACTAAAAATAGACCTGCCATTTGACCCTGCAATTCCTTTATTAGGTATATTCCCCGATGACCAAAAATCGCGTTACCAGAAAGATATTTGTATCAGAATGTTTATTGCAGCCCAATTCATAATTGCCAGGTCATGGAAGAATCCCAAGTGCCCATCAATCCACGAATGGATCAACAAACTGTGGTATATGTACACCATGGAATACTTTGCAGTCATAAAGAAAGATGGAGACTTTACATCCTTCATGTTCACATGGATGGAGCTCGAAAATGTTCTTCTTAGCAAAGTATCAAAAGAATGGAAGTAAAAGTATCCAATGTATACACCCCTATTATGAAATTTATTTATACCTTTTATATGAAAGCTATAACCTAATAACAGCCTAAGAATATGGGGAGAGGGGAGGGAGAGGGGCGGGGGAAATAGGTGGAGGGAGGGGGATTGGAGGGATCACTTCTGTTGTTTATCATACAAGGGTACAAGTGAATCTTTCTAAGAGTAGAATATGAACATTTTAACACAATAACTAAGAAAATTATGTGACAGCTATGTTAACCAGTTTGATGTAAGTGTTTTGGATTGTGTGTGAAAACACCACACTGTACCTCAGAAGTGCATTAATGTACATAGTTACCATTCAATAAAAAATAAAGAAAGAAAGAAAGAAAGAAAAATAAAGAAATAAAAAATAAAAAAAGAATAGACAACACAGAAGTGCAGTAAACAGAACATTTTAAGGGTTAAATCATACAGTTTAAAATAAACTCCTTGTTTTTCAACCTTTACTTTCTGAAGTGTTCCACTATGCTATATTTTCTCATGTCTGAGATTTCAATAAAGGCCTATGAAGATTGTTGGGAGAGGTTGCACACTTGACTCTCCATGTGGTGTGCTTGTTGGTGTCATCCTCCCGGGGTCCTTTCAGTTCACTGCATGTTGACTGAGTGAGCGTTATTGTTTTGCATCAGGTTGCACAAACAACACACAAACCTGTTCTTCACAACTCTGCACTTGTGCTCTTTCAACTGCTTCCTTCTTACTGAAACTAGCTTCTCTTGTGCTCTCCTGTTCTGCTCTTATTCATCCTTCAGATTCAGCTCAGTAGGAACCCTCCTCCAGGACTCCATTATCGACTGTGTCAACTGTTTCTAAAATGTGCATCCCTAACGTTCCTTAAGTGTGCCTGTAGCTTATAGCAACTATAGTAACCACAGTTACTCTGTTATATGAGAATTATCATGTCCCCTATCCCCAGTGGCCATTTATGCAGAAAGGTGGACCAGAAAGATGATAATAGTCAACATTATCTCCTCCATCTGCATGGTACTATGAGGTATGTACTATTTCCTCATTTTAGGATTAGCAGCAATTTGCACTTAGACAGGTACAGGGACTTGCTCACAGCTACCACCCTACTGAGTAGTGAAGTTGGGACCTAGACCTATGTCTGTTAACTATCATACTGTGATGAGGAATCAACACTTATTCTATAGTCACTTTCAGTGTGCCAAATACTTAAAAGGACCTTATGCCAACCTTCAAGTGTTGCCATGGTGAAAGACCCATCCTATGGTAATGAAGTCATGGCCACCGACAGCAGGTGCATCTCCCAATGCTGAGGCTACTTTGTGTAGATCTTCTCAATACACTCAAAAGCTGTTGTCCTTTTAAACATCAGAAAACCAAACCAAGCAAGCAGAACAGTGTTGCCTTTACTCCTGCCTTCTAGTCCCATGAGATGCATTTCCCATTTCCCTCAAGGAAATCCAGTTTATCAGACAAGGCTGTGCATGAAGAAGTATTATGATAATCACCAGAATACTGTAAGAAAGCTGAAACCTCAGAATTAGTCTGTTGCTTACTAAACTAATTTTAAAACACACATCTTACTCCCCACTTAATCTATAAACTTGGCTACAATAGTCTCACATCAATCAAGAGAGCTCCAAAGCCCCATGTTTTCAAATTAACCTGAAGGTACCTGGTACATTTCTTGCCCTCCATCCTTCGCAGAGAGAAATACTGTCCTTTCTGACACTTCTTAAGGGCGTTCATCATATGTGCTTTCTCCTGCTGCCTCTTCTGAAGACCCTCTGTTTGTATCTATGATATGGACACAAGGACAGTTACTCCCATATCAAACCATGCTTGAAAGTGTCTACATTCTTAGTAACAACTCTGTGATTAACACTGCTACTCTGTGTTGATAGGTGTTAAGTCAGTTCACCTGGTCTCCCTCTCTCCATTCCTGGTTGGAATCCATACTTTACATTTCATTTAAGAATACTACTGTATGGTATTCTTAAGCAAAAAAAAAAATCATTTTCACATTTTCTTCTTTCTAGTAGCATCACTGGTAAATAAAAAAGACATCTAGCTTCATATGATACTGAGTTTTGAGCACTAAAATTGAATTTAGTTTGGAAAAATTCATTTCAACTAACAAAATTTTGGTCATACAGGTCATGTTTCAGAATATAAAAATATTTACTGTGACCTCTGACAATCTGTGCAATATTAGCAAATAGGGAGATTGCATGGTAATTCAAATGAGGAGCAGAGCATGTCTCTTCCCTTAAGCCTTCTCTCCTTTGCTCAGGACAGTGCAGCCCCTTTGGGAGCACAAAATTGGATTCCCACTGACACAGCCCCACTTTGCTATGTGCTCACCCTGCATGGTCTGTGGCCCAGGTGGCAGTGCAGACATGGGCACTGGCTGCAGAGGCTGAGTACAGTCTGGGGGGCTGCAGTTCCCAGACAGGTGCTACCTCAGCAGGGAGAGAGTTGAGGGCTAGGGGTGTTATCAGGATCAGGAAACCAGTTTCCCAGGTTCTATCCTTAAAGTTCTCTCCAATTTTATTATGCAGGGTCATTAGGTTGTTCTAGAGAGCAATACTTCAAATTCAAATCTAGGGTTGGATGTATACATTGTTAAGATTATAGGAGTTATCCATCATACCTGGCCTGTTTTATTATGCTTGTTTCTGGATATACTGAATTGTATATGCCTTGGGCTACCATCTTACCCTGGAATTCTCACACTGAGTTAAAATACAAGGATTTGAACTAATAGAATTGGGCAGAATTGAGAAAAGTAAGACTCCAATAGGACAAGTTAAACTTCTGCTTTAAAGTAATGTGTATTTCTCCTTGCAATGCAGTTTTGGCATCAAATACACAGACAGACAGGACTGCTGGGATACTACGCATGGCAGTCATCTTCTCCCAGGCTCCACATTTTAGCCTTGTACAGAGTGATGTCCTCGTAGACCCACAAGTGGTTAATCCAGTGGTCCTGGCATTCTGGGTTGATCTAGAGAGGAGGATGCAGAATCAGAAAAACCATATGAAATGGAAATACATACCATGCTTATGTCTGGGAAGAATCAACATTGCTAAAATGTTCATACTACCCAAAGCAATCTACAGATTTAATGCAATCCCTATTAAAGCACCATTGTCATACTTTAAAGAACTTGAAAAAATAGTACTTCTTTTTGTATGGAATCAGAAAAAAACCTTAGATAGCAAATACATTACTGAGAAATAAGAACAAATCAGGAGGTATCACATTACCAGACTTTGGGCTATACTATAAATTTATAGTGATAAAACAGCATGATACTGGCACAAAACAGAGAGGTAGATGTATGAAACAGAATAGAGAACCAAGAGATAAAATCAGCTGCTTATCATCATTTGATCTTCAACAAGCTTATCAAAAATATTCAGTGGGGGAAAGACTCGCTATGTAACAAATGGTGCTGGGGAAAACTGGCTGGAGACCTGTAGAAGACTGAAACTGGACCCCTACTTTTCACCATTAACAAAAATTGATTCTCACTGGATAAAAGATTTAAACTTAAGACATGAAACTATAAAAATACTAGAAGAGAGTGCAGGGAAAACACTTGAAGAAACTGGCCTGGGAGAATTTTTTATGAGGACCACCCAGGCAATTGAAGCAACGCCAAAAATAAATTACTGGTATCTGATCAAACTAAAAAGCTTTAGCACAGCCAAGAGCACAGTAAGTAAAGCAGACAGACAACCTTCAGAATGGGAGATTTTTGCAGGTTATGCTTCAGACAAAGGTCTGATAACCACAATCTACAGAGAACTCACAGTAATCAATAAGAAAAGAATAAATAACCCCATTTCTATGTGGGCAAGAGACTTGAGCAGAAACTTTTTTGATCAAGACAGGCACGTGGCCTACAGACACATGAAAAAATGTTCATCATTCTTAATCATCAGAGAAATGCAAATCAAAACCACTTTGAGATATCTAACTCCAGTAAGATTAGTCCACATCACAAAATCCCAAAACTACAGATGTTGGCATGGATGCTGAGAGAATGCAAGGAATTGCATTATGGAATTGTGGGAATGCAAGCTAATATGACCTTTTTGGAAAGTAGTTTGGAGAACACTCAAGGAACTAAAAGTAGACCTACCATTCGATCCTAAAATTCCTCTACTCGGTATATACCCAGATGATCAAAAATTATTTGACAACAAAGACATCTGCACCAGAATGTTTATTGTAGCCCAATTCATAATAGCCAAGACATGGAAACAGCCCAAGTGCCCATTGACCCATGAATGGTTTAAATGTTTTAGCATAAGTTTTGAATCTGATTTTAGACAGCTTACCAGAGAAAAAGACAAGATTAATAATCAAAAATTAAAAACCCGACTGGGCACAGTGGCTCACACCTATAATCGTAGCACTCTGGGAAGCCAAGCCGAGTGGATTGCTTGAACTGAGGAGTTCCATCTGAAGTTCTGAACAAGGGTTGATTAACTGCCCGAGCTCACCCAGTCATTGCTGACAGTAGTCAGTTTCTCACAGGCTTTGGACAAAAGACCTCAGTTCCTTAATAGCCAGTGGCCAGAGGTTGCCCTCATTCTCTTAACAACATACCTCCCCCACCTGGCAGCTTGCTTCATCAAGGCATGCATGCTGAGATGACAGGAAGTATGTGCTAGCAAGAGAGAAGTCACAATATTTGATAACCTAATCACAGGAGTGACAGCCCCTCAGATTACACAAGGGCACAAATACCACAGATGGAGATCACTGGGGTACCATCTTGAGGTCTGTCCACCACATTGTGCTTTTGTAAATTTCTCTGCTACATCTTAAAATCAGTTCTCCTCTTTTATAGCCAATAATTTCTCTTCCTTCACAGTTCATAAACTTATGCAAATAAATACAATTAAAATCAAGTTCTGTATAAGCATTATGCTATATTTTTAAATTAACTGATAATTTTTAAGCATTGTTAGGTGTGGTGGTTCACACCTGTAATTCCAAGCACTTTGAGAGGCCAGAGTTTGAGACCAAGAGTTTGAAACCAACCTGAACAACAGAGTGAGATCCCCATCTCTACAGAAAATAAAAATAAAAATTACTTGAGTGTGCTAACACAAACCTGGAGTCCTAGCTACTCAGGAGACAGGGGCAGGAAGCAAACAATTGAGCCCACAAGTTTAAGCATACAGTGAGCTATAATCATGTCACTGCATTCCAGCCTGGGTGACAGAGAAAGACCACTGTATCTTAAAAAAAAAAAAATCAGCATGATGTCTGCATGCAACAGTTTCTATGAAACAGCCATTATTTTTTGCCAAAACAAACAAACAAAAAATTTCATTGTCAAAAAAGAAAGAAAGAAAGAAAAACCATATGGAGAAGTGAGCAGCAGAACTGGGTTTGGAGATATGTACCTGGTCTTAAAATAGGCCCCACTGTGCAGGTGTGTGTCTGTGCTGGGAAACAGAGCTAACAGCATTCACATGAAGAGGATTGTGTGTCTGAACAAGAGCCTAGTTAGGTGTCTGGTCTCCTCTACTGCAGTGCCCCAACTAGAGGCCACACTGGAGGCTTGTTCCTTTACTAGAAGTTGATTTCTGTGAGGGGAGAGCTGTGTCTGCCTCATGTATCTCCAGCTCCTGGAGCAGCAGCAAGTCTTCACTAGGCATCCAGCATGTACTTGTGGAAAGAATGACTAAGCATGTGGAAGGGTCACACAGAGACCCGAGTCCAAGTGGGCACTGACACATAAGTCTCATACAATCTATGCTGTGCAATTAACTGCAAAGGTGGCCAGGAGACAAGAGAGTGAGCATTTCTCATTGACCGTATCTTCCCCTGTTCCAGCACTAAAGTGGCCAGTACTCTGTCTATCCAGGGTGAGGTTTTTCCAGGTGGCTGGAAACCCTGCATTGGGCTGATCAAGCCTCTTCTGTCCCCACCCATATCACCCTGAGACTCCAGCTTCATGATCACCGAAAACAACACAACACTTGACCTCTTGCTTTGGGAGACAGTGTCATTTCCTACTATGCCAGTAATACTAAAGATTTTATGAAGGGACTGAAATGATCCAGTTGGCCTTTAGCATAGCTCTAGTTGGCTGTGGTGCAGAGCCTCCCGAGTCTGAGCTTGGAGGGAAGTAGGATAGTACAGAGCCCATCAGTCAATCCAAGTAGCAGTTTCTAGGTCCCTACTGAGGCTTCTGCAGTGAGGGTGGATAGAGAGACTTACTGACATGTTACTTAGGGGGAAATTGGGTCAGCAGAGAGGAATATGCCTCCATGTGAATGAAAGTGTCTTTCCTAAGGTAAGAACAGGTGGGTCAGGGACAGAAATACCTTGTTAGAACTTGTGCTTCACTATGTGAAGGAGTGATTGAGACAGAGAAGTTGAGGATGGCTCCCAGTATTTGCACTTGGGAGAGTGAAGGGCTATGGTACTCCTTGCTGAGACAGAAGGATCTGAAGTATACTGTGTGGGTCAGAAAGTGCATAGGAACCCAGATTTCAACATGCTGGATTTGAATTACCTGGGGGTGGTGCAAAAAATGCAGGTGGGAGGTTGTTGGAAGTGAAGGTGTGAAGCTCCATATGAGTTCCAGTAGCATTAAAGGAGCTGATGTCATAGTAGGCCCAGATGAAACTTCAAGAAATGTGCACAGACAAGAGTGATGGGCAGGGTTGTTTTATTGGTGGAACACTGTGGACCCAGAGTCACCTATCCTGAATTTCTAGACTGTATGAGAAGAATGAAATTAAATCTTTCTGTCATTAAAAAATAATTACTTTATAAGAAGCTGTTTAATTTTTCTTGCTATAATGAGAATACATAATTGTGGTGTGGAAGGGTTGTAATATACATAACATATCTGATGTGAAGCTGTTAAGCCCCTTCCCAAATTCTGGTTCTGAGGTCTAGGGAGCTGTGTAAGAGAAGCTCTTCTCTTTCCCTGAGAACCTCATCCCACTTCAAAGCCCTCAGGAACCCTCTTTAGCAATGCCCTCTAGTTCTTACCCTCCCCATCTGCCACCACTCAGCCTTGAGGAGGGGTTTCATGTGATGCTGCCAGTAGAGTTTCTGGGTGCCAAGCTCTTTGACACACACTTCCTACAAAATGTGGTTCTGGAGGACCTCATCCAAGGCCCCATTGTCCTTCTGGCATCCCTCCTGGTCTTGCTGTTCTTGCTCTTGTCTGGCTTCTCACTGTGCACTCAGGTGACTGGCCTGCTGGCCTCCTCAATCTCCAGGCAGTAGTGTACCATGCAGTTTCTAGGCAACACCATCCCACACATTCTCCAGGGAATGGTGTCCCTGCCTTTGGACCCCACTGCATGAGACCACCTAGAACCACCAGTTCCCTTCCTGGAGTCACCTACCCTGGTACCACCTCTGAGGACCTTATTTCCTGCCCTGCTCCCTTCTGCTGCTCCACTCACTTGATCATCTGAGTTACCACTGTTTGGTCATCTCAGAACCCAGCCAGTTACTAGATCCTTCCTAAGATACACCAGGAGAAGACCAGCCAGAAGGCACAGATCAGGGAGGTCATGGTCATGGACCTGGGCTTCATTGATCCAGTTCCTAAACAAGATTTGGAAGGACTCAGAAAATCCTCCTATTATGAAGCACATTAAACAGGAACAATGACTCAGGGGTCATTGGGTGACCCACCTTTAAGGGTGTTTGATGGAACTCAATATACCCAAAATATTGACAATTCAAGGATTCAGTATACAAATGTGGAGTGATTGTAAACTGTTTCTTCACACTGTTTGAAATCTGGTACAAATTTCACAGTTCACAGCACACATGAAATATTCCTCAGCTGTACATGAGCACAACAATTCTAGATTTCTTCATTTTACCCTATCTGCTATACATCTGTGTTCCATATGAAATGGATTTTTGAGCATAGTTGGAAGTAAGAATGCAGCTTAATCGATTTTCCAAATAAGTACCCAAATGACCCAGCACCAATTTACTGAAAAGACAATCCTGTCCCCACTGTTCTGCTCCACTACATTTGTCTGAAGGAAAGTGTCCACACACATGTGAGTCTGTTTCTTTGTGTGTGTGTGTCTTAATGAATTCTATTTCATTTTCCATTTTGTTATTGTAACTTCATTTTTAAGTTTTTTCATTTCAAATTAATACGAGCCTACACATTTTAGGTTACATTGTTTTTGCTTGTAAGGTAAAGTTCAAGCTATACTTGAGCCCTTCACCCAGGGGCATGGTCAATACCTTCCCATTATGTACTTTAGCCAAGAGGAGCACTACACTATAGTAATTATTTTTGTATTAAGTTTTGATATATGGTAAGAAAGAATTGCCTCTTAGGAGAGTCTTGATATTGTTATCCCTTCGGATTCCTATACTAAATATTTTTTTTAATTGAATGGTAACTATGTACATTAATGCACTTCTGGGGTACAGTGTGGGGTTTTCACATGCAATCTGAACTACTTCCATCAAACTGGTCAACACAGCCTTCATGTCATTTTCTCAGGTATTGTTTTAAAACTTCACATTCTACTCTTAGAAAGATTCACTTGTACCCCTATAAGATAAACCTCAGAAGTGATCCCTCCAAACCCCCTCCCTCCACCCATTTCTCC